>NW_026453592.1:370000-377500 GCF_943734755.1 Anopheles moucheti | reverse complement strand
AGCGAGGAAAAAACTTCCGGACGAATCACCCCCCTGCTGGAGCGCTAGCGCTCCCGGAGGGGCACTCCCGGACGAAATTTCACCGCTCTTTACGTGTGTGTGAGATTTGTGTGTGTGTGACATATTCGGCCCAATACCATCGTGTGGGGTGTCTAACGACGCGTCTCGGAAAGAGGAGTGGGGGAAACGCGGTTTCCCCCCCCTAGCACCACCCACCCGCCGCCCAGCCCCGGAAAACCCCCGCGAAAAGTGGTTTTCCGCGATTTTCCCGGCCAAGGAGCGGAGGTAGAGCTCCCGGGTGTTTGGAAGAAAGTTGCGGGGTGAATTTTCACATCGAAAACCATCGCCGGAAAAGCGATTTTCGCAACATCCAGAGAGATACGGGCGGAAAAGCGTTTTTCCGAAGAAGAAAATTTTCGCCCTGATACCGTCGTGCGGGGTATCAAACGACGAGTTTTCAAGAGAGGAGTCGGGAAAATACCCCCCCACTACCATACCACCCACTCCCACCCCCCTAGGGCGGAAAAACCACCCAGGAAGCGGTTTTTGGCGATTTTCCCGGCCAAGGAGCGGAGGTAGAGCTCCCGGGTGTTTGGAAGAAAGTTGCGGGGTGAATTATTACTTCCAAAACCGTCGCCGGAAAAGCGATTTTCGCAACATCCAGAGAGATACGGGCGGAAAAGCGTTTTTCCGAAGAAGAAAATTTTCGCCCTGATACCGTCGTGCGGGGTATCAAACGACGAGTTTTCAAGAGGGGAGTCGGGAAAACCCCATCCCACCACCATACCACCCACCCCCACCCCCCTAGAGCGGAAAAACCACCCAGGAAGCGGTTTTTCGCGATTTTTCCGAGGAAAACTTCATCGCCACCCCGGCAAGTGGGGTATCAGAAGAAGCGGCTCGGCGGGACGAGTCCATCGCGCAACCCCCCGTTCTTCTACCATCTTCCCTCACCTCGCCCGGGCGGAAAAACCTCTCCGTCGATCCTCGTGGCAGTCCGCTGCTGGCGTCCCTCCTTGAGGGGGAGTAAAACCAGCTTAAAGCGCGGAATCTTCCTTCCTTTTGGCGATGATGTCCACCAGTAGGAACCTACGATCACGGTCGGGATCGACCGATAGCCGAGCACCGGTGGGCTCGAAACCGGTAGTGATGCTCAGCAGAGTGCCGGAAGGGCAGACCGCAGCCACGAGCGGTGTTGCTCGCACGAGTGGCGTTGGCACGGCCACGGCTGCGAAAGGAGCCACGATGGAGAGGCTCATCGAGCGTCTGGAGGACGAGCTATCCCTCCTCCGTGTTCAGCTGACGGAGCAAGCTGAGCAATACCGGAAAGACCTCGCGGCGATGCAGGAGTGCCATCGCCAGGAGGTGCTCCATCTGCGAGAGGAGAACCGTAAGGAGCGGGAGATGGTCTCTGGGCTTCTTACGCAACTGGTTGTTGCGCAGTCGCAGCAGCAACAGCAGCAGCAGCAGCAGCAGCAGCTGGCACAACAGCGAGAGGGTGCGGTGACGGCTACGGTGGTGCCGTCTCCGGACCAGGAAGGCGGCTCCTGGGCCGAGGTGGTGCGCCGTAAGCCGGCACGCCAGCAGCCGGCTCAGCAGCATCAGCAGCAGTGGCCGCAGCTCCCGCAACGGCAGCAGCCGCAGCGGCAACAGCAGCAACGTCCGCAGCAACATCAGAGCGGACAGCGTTCGGCTGGGCAGCCCCAGCAACAACAACAACAGTGGCATTTGCAGGGCCAGTTGCTGCGAAAGCAGAGTAAGCAGCAGCCACGCACGATGCCAGCTGCAGTGAAGAAGTCGCGGAAGCGGCCCGACACCATCGAGGTGATGCCAGCGGAGGGCGTCAGCTACCTCGACATGTATAGGGCGATTCGTACGAGCTCGCATCTCGACGGCATGCAGGAGAAGATCGGCGTCGGCAAGCGAACGCCGAAAGACACCTTGCGGCTGCCGCTGAGCCGTGATGCCGACAGCGCCGAGCTGTGCCAGCGTATCCGGCAAGCCATCGGAGACAAGGGTGCGGCGACCGTGCGTACGGAGATGTCGATGGTGATTATAACAAACATCGACTCCTTGGCGAGCGAGGACCAGCTGCGTCGGGCGGTGTTGACGGCTCTCGGCAAGGAGCATTCCGAGGCCACCTTCGACATGTGGGAGCGGCGAGACGGCACGAAGCGTGCTCGCGTTCGTCTGCCCCGGTCGGATGCGGAGCATCTGGCTGGGAAGCGCCTGCTCCTAGGACACACCTCCTGTTGGGTGTGGGAGGTCCCGAAAGCGTCGCTGGAGGAGAAGCGGTGCTTCCGATGTTTGGAGCGCGGCCACTTCGCCGGGCAGTGCTCGGGAGAGGACCGCAGCAAAGCGTGTATCCGGTGTGGCGCGGAAGGCCACAAGGCAGCGAGCTGCACTGGCGAGGCTCGCTGTTTGAAGTGTGGCGGCCCGCACTCGATTGCCGCAGCTTCGTGCAAAGCTGCAGCCACACGATGATGATAGAAGTGCTCCAGATAAATATCGGTAAGAGCAGGAGCGCTCAGGATCTTGCGCTCCAGCGGATGAGGGAGGAGGGAGCAGACGTGATGCTCATCACGGAGCTCTATGCTGTGCCGGCCAACAATGGGAACTGGGCATCCGACGACGCACTGAAGGCCGCGATCGTCACCAGTGGCCAACGGTTTCCCATACAGCGGGTGAGGAGCGTGCAGCATCCGGGCATCGTAGCTGCCGAGGTGGCGGGCATCGTTGTCATCTGCTGCTATATTCCGCCATCGATCGGCCTCCCGGAGTTCGAGCAGCAGATGGACCGGCTGGAGGTACTTGCGCGAGGCCACCCTTGCGTGCTGATAGCTGGCGACTTCAACGCGTGGCATGGGGCCTGGGGGAGCGAGCGGGCCAACCTTAAGGGTGAGGCGCTCCTTCAGACGGTTACCAGCCTAGGATTGGAGGTCCTCAACCGCGGCACGGAGCCGACATTCCTGGGGAACGGTGTGGCTCGGCCCAGCAGAGTGGACGTCGCCTTCGCGAGTCCAACGCTCTGCCGATCGGATGGAGCAGCGGAGGACATCAGCTCCTGGCGGACGCTAGACCGCTACTCCTATAGCGACCACCGCTATATTCGGTTTGCGGTCGGGCAACAGCATCGTGCAGGTCAGCGGCCCGGACGGGGCATTCATCAGCAGGAAGGTGTCGAAGTACGGGAGGCGGGTACTCGCTGGCGAACTCGCCAGTTTTGCCCCCGTACTTTCGAGCTGGCACTTGAGGCGACCCGTTTTGCCGATCGGGTGACCGATGCGGCAAGCCTGGGGATGGTGCTTACGGAGGCCTGCGACGCTACCATGGCGAGGATTGGGCAGTCGCAGCAGCAGAGGAGGAACTGCAACACATATTGGTGGACTCCGGATATCGAGGAGCTGACCGAGCGCTGCCGGTTGGCTCGGGAGCGACAGTCATTGGCCCTCGACGAGACGTCCGCCGAACTGGCTTCAGAGGAACATCAGGAGGCGCGTGCTGCCTTAAGGGTGGCAATTAAGGCCAGCAAGCAGCGCCAGTTCGATGAGTGGCTGCAGGCCCTGGCTGCAGATGAGACGGGACAGTGGTTCCGGCAAGTGCTTCTTCGGTTTCGGGGCAGCTGGACGGCGCGTGAACGCGATCCAGCGGTGTTGCAGCGGATCGTCGAGGAGCTGTTTCCGGAGCATCCCCCGGTCGAGTGGCCGGACGTCACGCCTTCGGAAGGGGACACTCCGGTCCGTCCGATCAGCTGCGCGGAGCTCCAGGCGATAGCGAGCGAGCTGCATCCGCGGAAGGCGCCTGGCCTCGATGGAGTACCGAACGCTGCGGTAACGGCTGCCATCCGGAAGTATCCGGAGCCATTCGCTGGTGTCTACCAGCGCTGCTTGGACACCGGCGAAATACCACGCGAATGGAAAAGGCAGAAGCTGGTGCTGTTGCCTAAGCCGGGTAAGCCGCCGGGCGAAGCCTCGTCCTGCCGCCCGATCTGCTTGATCGACAACCCGGCGAAGGTCTTCGAGAGGACTACGCTGGACAGACTCAACGAGCACCTGGAGGATCCGGAGGCACCTCGGCTGGCCGAGAACCAGTTCGGTTTCCGGAAGCAGCGGAGCACCCTGCAGGCGATCCAGCTGGTGGTGGAAGCAGGCGAGCGCGCGATGTCCTACGGACGGACTAACAACCGGGATAAGCGCTGTCTGCTGGTTGTGGCGTTGGACGTCAGAAACGCCTTTAACACCGCCAGCTGGCAGGCGATAGCGATGGCCCTGCGTGAGAAGGAGGTTCCAGCGCAGCTGCAACTCCTGCTCCGCGACTATTTCACCGACAGGGAGCTGGTGTATGACACCCATGACGGCCCGGTGTCACGTCGGGTGACGGCAGGCGTTCCACAGGGGTCAATCCTTGGCCCGACTCTGTGGAACGTTATGTACGACGGCGTTCTGCGGATCCAGCTCCCTGAAGGGGCCACCATCGTCGGCTTTGCCGATGACATCGCCATCCTGGCCGAGGGCTGCACACCCGAGGAGTCGGCGTCCGTTGCGGAGGCTGCGATTGAGGCGGTGATGGGGTGGCTTGAGGCACGGCACCTCAGTCTCGCCCCCCACAAAACCGAGGTGGTACTGATATCGAGTCTGCGTCGAGGACGTTTGGAAATTCCTGTGCGCGTCGGCGAAGTGGTCTGCACGTCAAAGCGATCGATACGCTACCTGGGGGTACAACTCCACGAGAAACTCTCGTGGAAACCGCACGTGGAAGCGGCCGCGGACAAGGCCCTCCGTGCGGTGGCGGCGGTTACCTCGGTGATGAGGAACCACAGCGGCCCCCAGGTGGCCAAGCGGCGGTTGCTGGCAGGAGTCGCTGAGTCGGTGATCCGGTACGCCTCGCCCATCTGGGCTAAGGCGACAGACATGCAGTGGTGCCGAAGACGACTGGCCCAGGTCCAGAAGCCACTGGCACGTGGGGTATCGAGTTCGTTCCGCTCGGTATCCTACGAGGTGTCAGTGGTGATGGCTGGTTTGGTGCCGTACTGGCTGGTCGTCAACGAGGACGCAAGGTGCCATAGCAGGCTGCTGGTCGAGCCTGGCGCCAGCAGGAAGGAGGTACGAGCGGCGGAGCGAGCAGCCACGATGATGCAATGGCAGGACGCCTGGGACCGTGCGGCGGCAACACCATCGGCCAGCCGCTATCAGACGTGGGCACACAGTCTGATTCCCGACCTGCACCGGTGGACGGGACGAAAGCACGGGAAGGTGGACTTCCACCTTTCGCAGGTGCTCTCCGGACACGGATTCTTCCGGGAGTACCTGCACGTCTGCGGCTTCGCTTCGTCTCCGGAGTGTCCACGGTGCGTGGGGTCGGTCGAGTCGGTGGCCCACGTCTTGTTCGAGTGCCCCGTGTTTGAGGAGATCCGACGTGAGCTGCTGGGCTGGGGGACACCCGAGTCGGTCCAGCTTAACAACATCGCAGAGAAGCTGCTGGAGAGTGCGGAGTGGTGGGACCGCATTCAGAAAGCAGCAAAGACCATCACCACAGTGCTTCAACAGCTGTGGCGCGATGAGGAAGCGCTCACCAATGGTCGAACGGAAGCGGCTTTCGCCGAGGACGAGGAAGTGGTCCTCGAAAGTGTGGCCGCACTCTTCGGTGAGGAGATGGACGACGTCATCATCGAAGACATCACGCGGCGCGTGAACGAGGCGCGAGCAGTGCGTCAGCGATCTGCCCGCAACCGACGGCTTCGCGGCAGAGCGGAGGATCGGGCGCGAGTGCGACTGGCTGCGGACGTCGCAGCAGCACTGGCCGCCCGAGATGACGAGATACTGCGGACGGCAGTAGAGGCGGAGCGAGCGGGCCTAGCTCCTCCTCCCATACCTAGGCGTAGCAGAGGGGGACCACCTTCCCCTGAAACGGTTAGAATTCGCCATGAGCGGCGTCTATTCATGCAGCGCGCATGGCGAGCTCGGGTCCAGGCTGAGGGACCCTCGACGACGCGCCGCCGTCGGACCGCGCCTACGGAGGCGGACCTGATAAGGTCTCGGCGGAACAGACGCGAAAACGAAAGGCGCCGTCGTGCTTTGGCTGCAGGCCGACGATGGACACCCGCGGAGGAGGCTGCCGCCAGCGAGGCGGAATGGTCAGATCGATAGATGTCGGGTTGACTTCTTGAGATCTCCGAGAGGGGAAGAAAGAGAGAGTCACGTGGACTCAGTATGTGTACGCCTTTAAAATGCGGATTAAGATACGGAAAATTGAATAAATAAATCGCGAAGAGATATCCGAAAGGGTTCGCAACGACGTAGGACAAAATCCCTGGCGGGCGACGTCCTACGTCAAGAGGGTAGGTTTATAAGGTATTTTTGTACAATAAAACCTGCATTTCTTAAAAAAAAAAAAAAAACGAAGTGGAGCTTGCGGCTTAATTTGACTCAACACGGGAAAATTTACCAGGTCCGAACTTATCGAGGTAAGACAGATTGAGAGCTCTTTCTCAAATTTAAGGGTAGTGGTGCATGGCCGTTCTTAGTTCGTGGAATGATTTGTCTGGTTAATTCCGATAACGAACGCGACTCAAACAAGCTAACTAGAACGCTGTCAGCAGTGCACCTCCGGGCGCACCTGACGTCAAGGCCGGCGGCCCCTTCACGGGCGGTCGTCGGCCACGTTTGCCCTGCTTAGCGGGACAACTTGTGTTTAGCAAGGTGAGAATGAGCGATAACAGGTCCGTGATGCCCTTAGATGTTCTGGGCTGCACGCGTGCTACAATGTGAGCAGCAGCGTGTTCTCGCCAATTGGCGCCCCCATTCCGAGAGGAACGGGAAATCACCCAAATGCTCATTTAGTTGGGATTGGGGACTGCAACGGTCCCCATGAACCTGGAATTTCTAGTAAGTGCTAGTCATTAGCTAGCGCTGATTACGTCCCTGCCCTTTGTACACACCGCCCGTCGCTACTACCGATGGATTATTTAGTGAGGTCTCTGGAGGCACACCTTCCGCGGTTCCTTCGTGAGCTGCAGCTGGCATGGCCGAAGTTGACCGAACTTGATGATTTAGAGGAAGTAAAAGTCGTAACAAGGTTTCCGTAGGTGAACCTGCGGAAGGATCATTACCGATCAATACATATATGTTGTTGTGTGAGTTGTTTAGAGAGATAGAGAAACACGGTATCAGCAGAACAAACTGCTATGTTACCTTTTGGGGGCCGCGCACGCCAATTAGACCCGCGAGAGAGGTGTGTCTATACTACGATATTGAGCGTGCGCGACCGTAGGCCAGTGGCCTTCGTACCTGTGCGCACACTCCCAATGGCAGCCATCGAACGCGTAAAGTGTGTGACACATGGGCGAAGGTAAAGACCCACTAGAACATATTTAAACACTGGCCTCGAGCGAGAGAGAACCTAATCAAGAGAACGAAAGTTGTGCAAGATCGCGCCGATGCCGCCCACATCGCGCGTCGATCAATGGGAAGGAAGACCAATGGTCATCCTTGTCCACCCTGG
>NW_026453591.1:22500-27558 GCF_943734755.1 Anopheles moucheti | reverse complement strand
CGGGAGCACGCTGCACGTGGAAGTACCTTACCACAGGGAACCCTGGTGCTGTGTTTCCGTCGACCGTGGATACAACTAGTTTCGACACCTTCGACCGCCCGCAAACGACGGGACTACAGGCGGGAGCTGCGAGTTGTAGAGATGCGTTCGCATCGATCCTCTCAGGCGACCCATGCTTGCTGGTGCTCGCGTTCACTTTGGGAATGGAGTGTTCGCGAGAGTGATTGTTGTGTTGTGTGTGTACAGTTGGTGCTTGCGTGCACTCCCATAGTGGAGTGTTCGCGAGCTTAAAACGCTAAGTCCCGATTAATACTCTCCTCGCAACATTATGTGCGTGGCTCCACGCCAAGTGGGATTAGCGGTGCGAAACGCGATTGGTAAAGTCGATGGTGATGTGCGTACCAACAGGCGATTTGTTAAGTCAAATGCGATCTGTGGTGCAACAGGCAATGTGTGTTTATTATCAGGTGTTGTTGGAAGTCAATACGATTTGACTTTCAAAAATTTTTCTAAGTCCCGATTTTTTTTCTCGTCGAGTAACTACAATGCACTATTTCTATCGCAGCGGACTTGCGGTTCATGGCCTTAATGATCGCGAACGAACACGTATTCGCAAAAAAATTTTTGTATGAAAAAGTCACCACTTGGGTACCTCCATACAAAAGTACCAAGTTCGGGTCGAGTGGTCGATGGACGTCGAAGGTGAAAATTTTTCATCATCGAAATTTTTTTCCAAAGTTGAAGCAAATGGGCCCTAGAGTATGAAAAGTGAAACCACGGATCGATTTGAGAAATAAAAATTTTTGTATGAAAAAGTCACCACTCGGGTACCTCCATACAAAAGTACCAAGTTCGGGTCGAGTGGTCGATGGACGTCGAAGGTGAAAATTTTTCATCATCGAAAATTTTTTCCAAAGTTGAAGCAATTGGGCCCTAGAGTATGAAAAGTGAAACCACGGATCGATTTGAGAAATAAAAATTTTTGTATGAAAAAGTCACCACTCGGGTACCTCCATACAAAAGTACCAAGTTCGGGTCGAGTGGTCGATGGACGTCGAAGGTGAAAATTTTTCATCATCGAAAAATTTTTCCAAAGTTGAAGCAAATGGGCCCTAGAGTATGAAAAGTGAAACCACGGATCGATTTGAGAAATAAAAATTTTTGTATGAAAAAGTCACCACTCGGGTACCTCCATACAAAAGTACCAAGTTCGGGTCGAGTGGTCGATGGACGTCGAAGGTGAAAATTTTTCATCATCGAAAAATTTTTCCAAAGTTGAAGCAAATGGGCCCTAGAGTATGAAAAGTGAAACCACGGATCGATTTGAGAAATAAAAATTTTTTGTATGGGAGGGCCCCTGCTAGAACATTTTTCCCAAGTGCGACCATTTTACCCAGTGAGTCAAAAAAAAATTTTTTTCACGGTGACTCAAAACTTCAATATTAGACTCCCCTGAGTATGAAAAGTGAAACGAAAATCATTTTGAGAAGAAAAAATTTTTGTATGGGAGGGCCCCTGCTAGAACATTTTTACCAAGTGCGACCATTTTACCCGGTGAGTCAAAAAAAAATTTTTGTATGGGAGGGCCCCTGCTAGAACATTTTTCCCAAGTGCGTCGATTTTGGGTCGCCGACACAAGCTCGGGTCAAAAAAATTTTTTTTTCACGGTGACTCAAAACATCAATTTTAGACTCCCCTGAGTATGAAAAGTGAAACGAAAATCATTTTTGAGAAGAAAAAATTTTTGTATGGGAGGGCCCCTGCTAGAACATTTTTCCCAAGTGCGTCGATTTTGGGTCGCCGACACAAGCTCGGGTCAAAAAAATTTTTTTTTCTCGGTGACTCAAAACATCAATTTTAGACTCCCCTGAGTATGAAAAGTGAAACGAAAATCATTTTTGAGAAGAAAAATTTTTTGTATGAGAGGGCCCCTGCTAGAACATTTTTACCAAGTGCGACCATTTTACCGCGTGAGTCAAAAAAAAAATTTTTGTATGGGAGGGCCCCCTGCTAGAACATTTTTCCCAAGTGCGTCGATTTTGGGTCGCCGACACAAGCTCGGGTCAAAAAAATTTTTTTTCTCGGTGACTCAAAACATCAATTTTAGACTCCCCTGAGTATGAAAAGTGAAACGAAAATCATTTTTGAGAAGAAAAAATTTTTGTATGGGAGGGCCCCTGCTAGAACATATTTCCCAAGTGCGTCGATTTTGGGGTCGCCGACACAAGCTCGGGTCAAAAAATTTTTTTTTCACGGTGACTCAAAACATCAATTTTAGACTCCCCTGAGTATGAAAAGTGAAACGAAAATCATTTTTGAGAAGAAAAAATTTTTGTATGGGAGGGCCCCTGCTAGAACATTTTTCCCAAGTGCGTCGATTTTGGGTCGCCGACACAAGCTCGGGTCAAAAAATTTTTTTTTTCTCGGTGACTCAAAACATCAATTTTAGACTCCCCTGAGTATGAAAAGTGAAACGAAAATCATTTTGAGAAGAAAAAATTTTTGTATGGGAGGCCCCTGCTAGAACATTTTTACCAAGTGCGACCATTTTACCCGGTGAGTCAAAAAAAAATTTTTGTATGGGAGGGCCCCTGCTAGAACATTTTTCCCAAGTGCGTCGATTTTGGGTCGCCGACACAAGCTCGGGTCAAAAAAATTTTTTTTTCACGGTGACTCAAAACATCAATTTTAGACTCCCCTGAGTATGAAAAGTGAAACGAAAATCATTTTTGAGAAGAAAAAATTTTTGTATGGGAGGGCCCCTGCTAGAACATTTTTCCCAAGTGCGTCGATTTTGGGTCGCCGACACAAGCTCGGGTCAAAAAAATTTTTTTTTCTCGGTGACTCAAAACATCAATTTTAGACTCCCCTGAGTATGAAAAGTGAAACGAAAATCATTTTTGAGAAGAAAAAATTTTTGTATGGGAGGGCCCCTGCTAGAACATTTTTCCCAAGTGCGTCGATTTTGGGTCGCCGACACAAGCTCGGGTCAAAAAAATTTTTTTTTCTCGGTGACTCAAAACATCAATTTTAGACTCCCCTGAGTATGAAAAGTGAAACGAAAATCATTTTTGAGAAGAAAAAATTTTTGTATGGGAGGGCCCCTGCTAGAACATTTTTCCCAAGTGCGTCGATTTTGGGTCGCCGACACAAGCTCGGGTCAAAAAAATTTTTTTTTCACGGTGACTCAAAACATCAATTTTAGACTCCCCTGAGTATGAAAAGTGAAACGAAAATCATTTTTGAGAAGAAAAAAATTTGTATGGGAGGGCCCTGCTAGAACATTTTTCCCAAGTAAATTCGATTTTACCCGGTGAGTCAAAAAATTTTGAAAAAAATATTTTGCCAAAATCGTGTTCATTGCCTATTATAAGGGACCAGGTCAGCTCACACGCATTTTTGGAGACCATATGGAAAGTGCGTCTGGGATTGCGGAAATTAAGTTTAGAGTGTTAAATGATGGTTTCGCAATCCCGAAAGGCTCAAAATCCACCCTAAGGTTCCCCGGGTGAAATGTGGTTTCCAAGGTGTGAGCACTATCGGTGATAGAGTTGGAATGTGATTTTCAGAGCGCAGGGCGACTGGGCTAGAGCGAAAATCATAGACAAAGGTAAGTATTGGACTGAACGACTCGAAGCAAACGAAAATCATAGACAAGGGTAATGGACTGAACGACTCGAAGCAAACGAAAATCACATACAAGAGTAATGGACTGAACGAATCGAAGCAAACGAAAACCGCAAACAAGGGTAATGGACTGAACGAATCGAAGCAAACGAAAACCACAGACAAGAGTAATGGAGTGAACGAATCGAAGCAAACGAAAACCAAAGACAAGAGTAATAAGAGTGAACGAATCGAAGCAAACGAAAACCACAGACAAGAGTAATAGAGTGAACGAATCGAAGCAAACGAAAGTCATGGACAAGAGTACTGAAAATCGGACCAAACCTCTAGAAGTACACGAAAATCATGGACAAGAGTACTCAAAAACACGGACCAAACCTATGGAAGCACACGAAAACCATGAACACAGGGATAACTGAGAACGAACCTACCTATCAGAGCATGTGAAAGCATGGACAAGAGTACTGAAAATCGGACCAAACCTCTAGAAGCACACGAAAATCATGGACAAGAGTACTCAAAAACACGGACCAAACCTATCGAAGCACACGAAAACCATGAACACAGGGATAACTGAGAACGAACCTACCTATCAGAGCATGTGAAAGTCATGGACAAGAGTACTGAAAATCGGACCAAACCTCTAGAAGCACACGAGAATCATGGACAAGAGTACTCAAAAACACGGACCACACCTCTCGAAGCACACGAAAACCATGAACACAGGGATAACTGAAAACGAACCGAACCTCTCGTAGCAAACGAAAAACATGGACAAAATTATTCGAAACGAACCGAAGCTCGATGCGAAAAACATGGAAAAGCAAGCCCGTAAGTCGCACTATCAAGCCCATAAGTCGCACTATCAAGCCCATAAGTCGCACTATCAAGCCCGTTAGTCGCACTATCAAGCCCATAGGTCGCACTATCAAGCCCGTTGGTCGCACTATCAAAGCCCGTTAGTCGCACTATCAGGCCATAAGTCGCACTATCAGGCCCGTAAGTCGCACCAAAAAGCCCGTAAATTGCCCTATCAAGCCCGTTAGTCGCACTATCAGGCCCATAAGTCGCACCAACAAGCCGTAAATTACCCTATCAAGCCGTTAGTCGCACTATCAGGCCCGTAAGTCGCACATCAAGCCCGTAATTCGCACCAAAAAGCCCGTAAATTGCCCTATCAAGCCCGTTAGTCGCACTATCAGGCCCGTAAGTCGCACTATCAAGCTCGTAAATTGCCCGATAAAGCCCGTAAATTGCCCGATCAAGAGCCAGCGCTGCATTGTCGGTTAATCCCGTCGATCGCGTCGGCTATTTCTCAGAAGGTTGTACGGACACCATACCCGGTGGCAAGTACCGCGAAGTTTATAACGCAACAGAACGTTCGCCAGTCGGACACAAGAATTGGAAAAGCTCGTTGTAGTGTACAGGAAT
>NW_026453591.1:0-2500 GCF_943734755.1 Anopheles moucheti | reverse complement strand
AAATTTTTCATCATCGAAAATTTTTCCCAAAGTTGAAGCAAATGGGCCCTAGAGTATGAAAAGTGAAACCACGGATCGATTTGAGAAATAAAAATTTTTTGTATGGGAGGGCCCCTGCTAGAACATTTTTACCAAGTGCGACCATTTTACCCGGTGAGTCAAAAAAAAAATTTTTTTCACGGTGACTCAAAACTTCAATATTAGACTCCCCTGAGTATGAAAAGTGAAACGAAAATCATTTTTGAGAAGAAAAATTTTTTGTATGAGAGGGCCCCTGCTAGAACATTTTTACCAAGTGCGACCATTTTACCCGGTGAGTCAAAAAAAAAATTTTTGTATGGGAGGGCCCCTGCTAGAACATTTTTCCCAAGTGCGTCGATTTTGGGTCGCCGACACAAGCTCGGGTCAAAAAAATTTTTTTTTCACGGTGACTCAAAACATCAATTTTAGACTCCCCTGAGTATGAAAAGTGAAACGAAAATCATTTTTGAGAAGAAAAAATTTTTGTATGGGAGGGCCCCTGCTAGAACATTTTTCCCAAGTGCGTCGATTTTGGGTCGCCGACACAAGCTCGGGTCAAAAAAATTTTTTTTTCTCGGTGACTCAAAACATCAATTTTAGACTCCCCTGAGTATGAAAAGTGAAACGAAAATCATTTTTGAGAAGAAAAAATTTTTGTATGGGAGGGCCCCTGCTAGAACATTTTTCCCAAGTGCGTCGATTTTGGGTCGCCGACACAAGCTCGGGTCAAAAAAATTTTTTTTTCTCGGTGACTCAAAACATCAATTTTAGACTCCCCTGAGTATGAAAAGTGAAACGAAAATCATTTTTGAGAAGAAAAAATTTTTGTATGGGAGGGCCCCTGCTAGAACATTTTTCCCAAGTGCGTCGATTTTGGGTCGCCGACACAAGCTCGGGTCAAAAAAATTTTTTTTTCTCGGTGACTCAAAACATCAATTTTAGACTCCCCTGAGTATGAAAAGTGAAACGAAAATCATTTTTGAGAAGAAAAAATTTTTGTATGGGAGGGCCCCTGCTAGAACATTTTTCCCAAGTGCGTCGATTTTGGGTCGCCGACACAAGCTCGGGTCAAAAAAATTTTTTTTTCTCGGTGACTCAAAACATCAATTTTAGACTCCCCTGAGTATGAAAAGTGAAACGAAAATCATTTTTGAGAAGAAAAAATTTTTGTATGGGAGGGCCCCTGCTAGAACATTTTTCCCAAGTGCGTCGATTTTGGGTCGCCGACACAAGCTCGGGTCAAAAAAATTTTTTTTTCTCGGTGACTCAAAACATCAATTTTAGACTCCCCTGAGTATGAAAAGTGAAACGAAAATCATTTTTGAGAAGAAAAAATTTTTGTATGGGAGGGCCCCTGCTAGAACATTTTTACCAAGTGCGACCATTTTACCCGGTGAGTCAAAAAAAAATTTTTGTATGGGAGGGCCCCTGCTAGAACATTTTTCCCAAGTGCGTCGATTTTGGGTCGCCGACACAAGCTCGGGTCAAAAAAATTTTTTTTTCACGGTGACTCAAAACATCAATTTTAGACTCCCCTGAGTATGAAAAGTGAAACGAAAATCATTTTTGAGAAGAAAAAATTTTTGTATGGGAGGGCCCCTGCTAGAACATTTTTCCCAAGTGCGTCGATTTTGGGTCGCCGACACAAGCTCGGGTCAAAAAAATTTTTTTTTCTCGGTGACTCAAAACATCAATTTTAGACTCCCCTGAGTATGAAAAGTGAAACGAAAATCATTTTTGAGAAGAAAAAATTTTTGTATGGGAGGGCCCCTGCTAGAACATTTTTCCCAAGTGCGTCGATTTTGGGTCGCCGACACAAGCTCGGGTCAAAAAAATTTTTTTTTCTCGGTGACTCAAAACATCAATTTTAGACTCCCCTGAGTATGAAAAGTGAAACGAAAATCATTTTTGAGAAGAAAAAATTTTTGTATGGGAGGGCCCCTGCTAGAACATTTTTCCCAAGTGCGTCGATTTTGGGTCGCCGACACAAGCTCGGGTCAAAAAAATTTTTTTTTCTCGGTGACTCAAAACATCAATTTTAGACTCCCCTGAGTATGAAAAGTGAAACGAAAATCATTTTTGAGAAGAAAAAATTTTTGTATGGGAGGGCCCCTGCTAGAACATTTTTCCCAAGTGCGTCGATTTTGGGTCGCCGACACAAGCTCGGGTCAAAAAAATTTTTTTTTCTCGGTGACTCAAAACATCAATTTTAGACTCCCCTGAGTATGAAAAGTGAAACGAAAATCATTTTTGAGAAGAAAAAATTTTTGTATGGGAGGGCCCCTGCTAGAACATTTTTCCCAAGTGCGTCGATTTTGGGTCGCCGACACAAGCTCGGGTCAAAAAAATTTTTTTTTCTCGGTGACTCAAAACATCAATTTTAGACTCCCCTGAGTATGAAAAGTGAAACGAAAATCATTTTTGAGAAGAAAAAATTTTTGTATGGGAGGGCCCCTGCTAGAACATTTTTCCCAAGTAA
>NW_026453590.1:25000-27606 GCF_943734755.1 Anopheles moucheti | reverse complement strand
ACACTACAACGAGCTTTTCCAATTCTTGTGTCCGACTGGCGAACGTTCTGTTGCGTTATAAACTTCGCGGTACTTGCCACCGGGTATGGTGTCCCGTACAACCTTCTGAGAAATAGCCGGCGCGATCGACGGGATTAACCGACAATGCAGCGCTGGCTCTTGATCGGGCAATTTACGGGCTTTATCGGGCAATTTACGGGCTTTTTGGTGCGAATTACGGGCTTTTTTGGTGCGACTTTATGGGCTTGATAGGGCAATTTACGGGCTTTTTGGTGCGACTTATGGGCTTGATAGGGTAATTTTACGGGCTTGTTGGTGCGACTTATGGCCTGATAGTGCGACTAACGGGCTTGATAGGCAATTTACGGGCTTTTTGGTGCGACTTACGGGCCTGATAGTGCGACTAACGGGCTTTGATAGTGCGACTAACGGGCTTTGATAGTGCGACCAACGGGCTTGATAGTGCGACTAACGGGCTTGATAGTGCGACTTATGGGCTTGATAGTGCGACTTATGGGCTTGATAGTGCGACTTACGGGCTTGCTTTTCCATGTTTTTCGCATCGAGCTTCGGTTCGTTTTCGAATAATTTTGTCCATGTTTTTCGTTTGCTACGAGAGGTTCGGTTCGTTTTCAGTTATCCCTGTGTTCATGGTTTTCGTGAGCTTCGATAGGTTTGGTCCGTGTTTTTGAGTACTCTTGTCCATGATTTTCGTGTGCTTCTAGAGGTTTGGTCCGATTTTCAGTACTCTTGTCCATGCTTTCACATGCTCTGATAGGTAGGTTCGTTCTCAGTTATCCCTGTGTTCATGGTTTTCGTGAGCTTCGATAGGTTGGTCCGTGTTTTTGAGTACTCTTGTCCATGATTTTCGTGTGCTTCTAGAGGTTTGGTCCGATTTTCAGTACTCTTGTCCATGCTTTCACATGCTCTGATAGGTAGGTTCGTTCTCAGTTATCCCTGTGTTCATGGTTTTCGTGTGCTTCGATTCGTTCACTCTATTACTCTTGTCTTTGGTTTTCGTTTGCTTCGATTCGTTCACTCCATTACTCTTGTCTGTGGTTTTTCGTTTGCTTCGATTCGTTCAGTCCATTACTCTTGTATGTGATTTTCGTTTTGCTTCGATTCGTTCAGTCCATTACTCTTGTGTGTGGTTTTCGTTTGCTTCGATTCGTTCAGTCCATTACTCTTGTGTGTGGTTTTCGTTTGCTTCGAGTCGTTCAGTCCATTACCCTTGTCTATGATTTTCGTTTGCTTCGAGTCGTTCAGTCCAATACTTACCCCTTGTCTATGATTTTCGCTCTAAGCCCAGTCGCCCTGCGCTCTGGAAATCACATTCCAACTCTATCACCGATAGCGCTCACACCTTGGAAACCACATTTCACCCAGGGGACCTTAGGGTGGATTTTGAGCCTTTCGGATTGCGAAACCATCATTTAACACTCTAAACTTAATTTCCGCAATCCCAGACGCACTTTCCATATGGTCTCCAAAAATGCGTGTGAGCTGACCTGGTCCCTTATAATAGGCAATGAACACGATTTTGGCAAAAATATTTTTTTCAAAATTTTTTGACTCACCGGGTAAAATCGAATTTACTTGGGAAAAATGTTCTAGCAGGGGCCCTCCCATACAAATTTTTTTCTTCTCAAAAAATGATTTTCGTTTCACTTTTCATACTCAGGGGAGTCTAAAATTGATGTTTTGAGTCACCATGAAAAAAAAAATTTTTTTTGACCCGAGCTTGTGTCGCGACCCAAAAATCGACTCACTTGGGAAAAATGTTCTAGCAGGGGCCCTCCCATACAAAAATTTTTTCTTCTCAAAAATGATTTTCGTTTCACTTTTCATACTCAGGGGAGTCTAAAATTGATGTTTTGAGTCACCGTGAAAAAAAAATTTTTTTGACCCGAGCTTGTGTCGGCGACCCAAAATCGACGCACTTGGGAAAAATGTTCTAGCAGGGGGCCCTCCCATACAAAAATTTTTTCTTCTCAAAAATGATTTTCGTTTCACTTTTCATACTCAGGGGAGTCTAAAATTGATGTTTTGAGTCACCGAGAAAAAAAAATTTTTTGACCCGAGCTTGTGTCGGCGACCCAAAAATCGGACGCACTTGGGAAATATGTTCTAGCATGGGGGCCCTCCCATACAAAAATTTTTTCTTCTCAAAAATGATTTTCGTTTCACTTTTCATACTCAGGGGAGTCTAAAATTGATGTTTTGAGTCACCGTGAAAAAAAAATTTTTTTGACCCGAGCTTGTGTCGGCGACCCAAAATCGACGCACTTGGGAAAAATGTTCTAGCAGGGGCCCTCCCATACAAAATTTTTTTCTTCTCAAAAATGATTTTCGTTTCACTTTTCATACTCAGGGGAGTCTAAAATTGATGTTTTGAGTCACCGTGAAAAAAAAATTTTTTTGACCCGAGCTTGTGTCGGCGACCCAAAATCGACGCACTTGGGAAAAATGTTCTAGCAGGGGCCCTCCCATACAAAAATTTTTTCTTCTCAAAAATGATTTTCGTTTCACTTTTCATACTCAGGGGAGTCTAAAATTGATGTTTTGAGTCACCGTGAAAAAAAAATTTTTTTGACCCGAGCTTGTGT
>NW_026453590.1:12500-15000 GCF_943734755.1 Anopheles moucheti | reverse complement strand
ATAGGTTTGGTCCGTGTTTTTGAGTACTCTTGTCCATGATTTTCGTGTGCTTCTAGAGGTTTGGTCCGATTTTCAGTACTCTTGTCCATGCTTTCACATGCTCTGATAGGTAGGTTCGTTCTCAGTTATCCCTGTGTTCATGGTTTTCGTGTGCTTCGATTCGTTCACTCTATTACTCTTGTCTTTGGTTTTCGTTTGCTTCGATTCGTTCACTCCATTACTCTTGTCTGTGGTTTTTCGTTTGCTTCGATTCGTTCAGTCCATTACTCTTGTATGTGATTTTCGTTTGCTTCGATTCGTTCAGTCCATTACTCTTGTGTGTGGTTTTCGTTTGCTTCGATTCGTTCAGTCCATTACTCTTGTGTGTGGTTTTCGTTTGCTTCGAGTCGTTCAGTCCATTACCCTTGTCTATGATTTTCGTTTGCTTCGAGTCGTTCAGTCCAATACTTACCCTTGTCTATGATTTTCGCTCTAAGCCCAGTCGCCCTGCGCTCTGGAAATCACATTCCAACTCTATCACCGATAGCGCTCACACCTTAGAAACCACATTTCACCCAGGGGACCTTAGGGTGGATTTTGAGCCTTTCGGGATTGCGAAACCATCATTTAACACTCTAAACTTAATTTCCGCAATCCCAGACGCACTTTCCATATGGTCTCCAAAAATGCGTGTGAGCTGACCTGGTCCCTTATAATAGGCAATGAACACGATTTTGGCAAAATATTTTTTTCAAAATTTTTTGACTCACCGGGTAAAATCGAATTTACTTGGGAAAAATGTTCTAGCAGGGGCCCTCCCATACAAATTTTTTTCTTCTCAAAAATGATTTTCGTTTCACTTTTCATACTCAGGGGAGTCTAAAATTGATGTTTTGAGTCACCATGAAAAAAAAATTTTTTTTGACCCGAGCTTGTGTCGCGACCCAAAAATCGACTCACTTGGGAAAAATGTTCTAGCAGGGGCCCTCCCATACAAAAATTTTTTCTTCTCAAAAATGATTTTCGTTTCACTTTTCATACTCAGGGGAGTCTAAAATTGATGTTTTGAGTCACCGTGAAAAAAAAATTTTTTTGACCCGAGCTTGTGTCGGCGACCCAAAATCGACGCACTTGGGAAAAATGTTCTAGCAGGGGCCCTCCCATACAAAAATTTTTTCTTCTCAAAAATGATTTTCGTTTCACTTTTCATACTCAGGGGAGTCTAAAATTGATGTTTTGAGTCACCGAGAAAAAAAAATTTTTTTGACCCGAGCTTGTGTCGGCGACCCAAAAATCGACGCACTTGGGAAATATGTTCTAGCAGGGGCCCTCCCATACAAAAATTTTTTCTTCTCAAAAATGATTTTCGTTTCACTTTTCATACTCAGGGGAGTCTAAAATTGATGTTTTGAGTCACCGTGAAAAAAAAATTTTTTTGACCCGAGCTTGTGTCGGCGACCCAAAATCGACGCACTTGGGAAAAATGTTCTAGCAGGGGCCCTCCCATACAAAAATTTTTTCTTCTCAAAAATGATTTTCGTTTCACTTTTCATACTCAGGGGAGTCTAAAATTGATGTTTTGAGTCACCGTGAAAAAAAAATTTTTTTGACCCGAGCTTGTGTCGGCGACCCAAAATCGACGCACTTGGGAAAAATGTTCTAGCAGGGGCCCTCCCATACAAAAATTTTTTCTTCTCAAAAATGATTTTCGTTTCACTTTTCATACTCAGGGGAGTCTAAAATTGATGTTTTGAGTCACCATGAAAAAAAAATTTTTTTTGACCCGAGCTTGTGTCGCGACCCAAAAATCGACTCACTTGGGAAAAATGTTCTAGCAGGGGCCCTCCCATACAAAAATTTTTTCTTCTCAAAAATGATTTTCGTTTCACTTTTCATACTCAGGGGAGTCTAAAATTGATGTTTTGAGTCACTGTGAAAAAAAATTTTTTTTTTGACTCACCGGGTAAAATGGTCGCACTTGGTAAAAATGTTCTAGCAGGGGCCCTCCCATACAAAAAATTTTTATTTCTCAAAAATGATTTTCGTTTCACTTTTCATACTCAGGGGAGTCTAAAATTGATGTTTTGAGTCACGGTGAAAAAAAATTTTTTTTTTGACTCACCGGGTAAAATGGTCGCACTTGGTAAAAATGTTCTAGCAGGGGCCCTCCCATACAAAAAATTTTTATTTCTCAAATCGATCCGTGGTTTCACTTTTCATACTCTAGGGCCCAATTGCTTCAACTTTGGAAAAAATTTTCGATGATGAAAAATTTTCACCTTCGACGTCCATCGACCACTCGACCCGAACTTGGTAGTTTTGTATGGAGGTACCCGAGTGGTGACTTTTTCATACAAAAATTTTTATTTCTCAAATCGATCCGTGGTTTCACTTTTCATACTCTAGGGCCCATTTGCTTCAACTTTGGAAAAAATTTTCGATGATGAAAAATTTTCACCTTCGACGTCCATCGACCACTCGACCCGAACTTGGTACTTTTGTATGGAGGTACCCGAGTGGT
>NW_026453589.1:5000-12500 GCF_943734755.1 Anopheles moucheti | reverse complement strand
TCGTGCCGCCCGCCAGCACCACCAGGTCGTCCGCGAACCCAATCGCCTCCACGCCGTCTGGGAACGCCAGCCGCAGGACTCCGTCGTACATTGTGTTCCACAATGTGGGACCGACAATGGAGCCCTGCGGTACGCCAGCCGACACCTTCCTGCGCACCGGTCCTTCACTGGTCTCGTAGACCAGCTCGCGCTCGGAGAAGTAGCTGCGCAAAATTCTCCTCAACGCTGCAGGAACGCGTTTCTCCTCCAGAGCCGTGGCGATCGCCCTCCAGCTCGCCGTGTTAAAAGCGTTCTGGACATCCAGTGCTGCCACCACCAGACACCGTGGATCGCGTCCGTTCGTCCGGTGGAATGTGCGCGCAAACTCGCCCCGCTCGACGACCCGCTGGATGGCCTGGACCGTCGACCTCCCGCGACGAAAGCCATATTGCTCCGGCGACAGTTGAGGGGCACTGCTGTCCTCCAAATGATCATTGAGGCGGTCCAAGACACACCTCTCAAACATTTTCGGGACTGCTCCCTCAAGGAGCAGCGGACGACTCGCCGCAGGATCGCCCGGTGGCTTGCCCGGCTTGGGCACCAGGACTAGCCGCGCCTCCTTCCATTCCTTCGGGAACTCGCCTCGCTCCAACAAATCATTGAACACCCGGGCGAACGTCGCCGGGTGCTCTCTGATTGCGGCCTTTACCGCGACGTTCGGGATCCCGTCCAGACCCGGAGCCTTTGTCAGAGCCATCCTGTCGGCCATCGCCAGGATCTCTGCTTCTGTGACGGGTCGTAGGGCCTCCTCGTCGTCCGTCCGCTCGATGACTGGCCACTCGAAGGCGGGATGAGCCGGGAAGAGCGCGTCAACGATTGGCTCTAATACCGCTCGGTCGGTCTCCTGCGGTGTTCGGCCACGCAGCTTGGCCATCACCACCTGGTACCCGAGACCAAACACGTCGCTGTCGACTGCGTCAATCAGCTCCTGCAGCTTCCCGCTCCGGCTCTCCTGGATCGCTCGCTGCAGCTGCCGTCGCAGGTCGTGAAGGCGAGCGGTCGCCACGTCGCGGTCCGCCGAACCTGTGGCAGCACTAAGCCTCTCCTCGGCAAGTTCACACTCCCGACGCAAGTCGCCCAGCTCCGGGGTCCACCAATACAGCCGAGGCTGTTGATGCTGCTTCGGCCTGCCTACCCTCTCCATGATGGCGTCGCAAGCGAGGGTCAATGCTCCGACCAGCGCCTCGGACGTATCAGCTTCTGCGAAGCGACAGTCGACGAGGGCGGTCTTGTAGTCCTCGCTGCGGAAGAGGGAGGTCTTCCAGCGAATCCCGGCATGCGTCGCGATAGCCCCGCTCCCGTGCGTCTGCGATGGCTGATGCTGCTGCCGCTGTCCCTGCCGACCCGGCACACCGACGGAATACTCCACGTAACGATGGTCGCTGTGGGTGAAGGTGGAACTCACCCTCCAGGTCCCAGGCAAGGCGATCGAGGTGCTTGCGAACGAGACGTCCACGATGCTTTCGCGCGCAACCCCGTTGCCCATGAAGGTGGGTACGTTGCCGCGGTTGACAACATCGAGCTGCAGATGCTGCACCGTCCCCATGAGCGAGTGGCCCCTGGATGTTGTGCGGGGACATCCCCACTCCTGGCTCCACGCGTTGAAATCACCGGCAAGCACGATGAGCTGGTGACCAACCAACGCCATCTCCACCGCCTCGAGATAGGCGCCAAAGTCCGCTGGCCCGATGTTCGGCGAAACGTAACAGCTGGCAAAGGTGACACCTGCCACTGTGGCCACCACCAGCCCGGGATGGACGCTACCCCACAGGCGTTGGATGGGGTAAACCCCGGTGGCGACCACTGCCACACTCTGCGCCTCATCCACCGCCCATCTGCCGTTATCTCGAGGCGGCTTGTACAGCTCGCAGGCAATGACGACGTCCACCCGCTGCTCCCGTGCCGTCTGCAGCATCAGGTCCTGTGCAACCCGGCTGCGCCCGAGGTTGATCTGCAGGACCTTCAGACCCGAGTGCAGGACGGATGTCCCACCCGGTGAGGGCCCTTGCAAACCGCGCAGCACACCTCCGCTGTGCAGACTCGGGCCAGGTGGCCCGGTTGACCGCAACGGATGCAGTGCGCCGATCTGTCGATCTCGCTCCTGCACTGGTGCCGCAGATGTCCGTGCTCCAGGCACTTGAAGCACCGCAGTTGTCCCCGAGTCGGAGGTGCCAGTCGCGTCGCCAGGCAGGAGGTGTGCAACACTCGCACATGCTGCTGGTGAACACGGTCCGCCACCTTGGCCGACATCTTTACATACGCTGTCTGCGTGCCGTTCCACGCCTTCGTGAGATGCACGGCGGATTCGCTCACCGACTCCGAGCAAACTGCTTTCACCGCCATCGCCACATCCGATGCAACCGCTAAAGGGTCCACCTCATCAAGGCGGACCTCAACCGTCTCCGTCACCAAGCGGATGGTGGCCGGAGCTGCAGCCTGCGCGCAGACCTGCTGCACCCGTTCCAGGACTTCCTGCGCGTTGACGCCTTCTTGAAGGTCCATGACCAGCCGATCACGCGTCGTCCGTCGCCCGACTCCTAGCTTGGCCTGGTCTTCGGTCAACGACGGAGCACTGCGTATCAGCTGATACACATCGGTCCACGACTGTCCCTGTCCCGGGGCGACCTCGATGGCGTCCAGCTTCTTCTTCGCCTGCTTCCGTGGCGCAGATTGTGGACGCGGCATGACCTGCTGTTGCACCAAAGGCCGCTGTGGCTGAGGCCGTTGCGGCTGTTGTCGTTGCTGCTGCTGCGGTTGTTGCCGCTGCTGTTGCTGCTGCCGTTGCGGAAGCTGCGGCCACTGTTGCTGCCGCTGTAGATCAGCCGCCTGCTGACGTGGCGGCTTACGGCGCACCACCTCAACCCAGGAGCCGCCATCCGTCGTCTGAGGTGGCTTGCTCGTAGCCACCACCGCGTCCTGCTGATATCCACGCTGCTGCGTGCTCTGCTGCGTAGCCCGCTCCAGCTGCTGCTGCACAGTAGTTGGCTGCTGGTTCTGCCCGACGGTCTGTGCCACCAGCGCCGTCAACAACTCTCGCTCCTTCCGGAGCTCCTCGCGCAGCTGCTGATTGTCAGCAACCAGCCGCTCCTCCCGCTGCCGAGCCTCCAGACGCGCCTCGCGGAGGTCTTGCCGAGCCTGCTCAGCTGCCGCCTCCATCTGAACTCGCAGGAGCGTTACCTGCTCCTCCAGCTTTTTGACGACCGCAAGCAACGTCTCGCTGTCGAGTTTCGCCTCGCTAATGATGCGTCGCACCTCGCTCGACGGAGAGCCTCCAGTGCCAGTCACCAACCTGGCCGCATACTTGCTGGAGCTCATGGCTCCACTAACAGCCACACCCTCCATCACCGGCGTTAGCGGGACAGTGAGCCGCTTGCCCGCGCTCATGGCCGATCTGCTCCTGGTGGTGGCTGCGCTCGGTTCGTCAACCGAGAGTGTTCGCGCCCTTAAGCCCCTGTCCATGGCCCTGTGAAGGCCAGCCTATCAAGGTTTTTATTTATTGTTATATTTGCTCTAAAACCAAAAGTAAATATTAGTTTCGGAAAACAAATATTTAAAACCAATAAATATTTTGCCCGGGTTCGCCTCCTTATCCAGCGTTGAGATCACCGCCTGTCGGTATGCAACCCGCATACACCGACCCGGGTTGCCCGCTGGTACCGACGTTGAAATCTCCCAAGCGCGCGGGTTGTTGTCGCCGCTACCGCTGAATCCGCTATCGTCCACCAGGTGACGCCACTGATGAAGTCTCCCGTTAGTTCCGATAGATGGCGCTGCCCCGTGTCTCGGCTAAGGCGAAAGCTCGGAGCCGAAAGCTTTGCCAATGACGCCGATGACGTCAGCACAAACGTCAACACGTCAACACGTACACACGCGACGATCCACCTGACGCCGCTCTGCCGCTGTTTTTCACGCACTTTTTTCTCAGTTTTGTGGCGTTTTCCACACTGCCACCGTCCGGAAAATTGTTCTTCGGCGTCGCCACTGCGTAATAAACGTGCCACTTGATGTTTTTGTCGTCCCTTTCGCGAATAAATAGCACTTGTTTGTTCCCATACAAAATGTATGGGAGAGATTTATATCGCTTTTATCAGGCGAGCATCGTCCTGTTTTGTTATTTTTCCACCATTAAAAGGTAAAAGGCACTAAAACTCAATGTTTATAACACTTTTTAGCCCTTTTTTTCGCAATTTTACACCCTGATTTTCGTATTTTAACACGAGCGACACAGAGGCACGTCCTAACACCGTGAATGACAGCTACGCACACAGGGATAACTGGCTTGTGGCCGCCAAGCGTTCATAGCGACGTGGCTTTTTGATCCTTCGATGTCGGCTCTTCCTATCATTGTGAAGCAAAATTCACCAAGCGTAGGATTGTTCACCCTTTCAAGGGAACGTGAGCTGGGTTTAGACCGTCGTGAGACAGGTTAGTTTTACCCTACTGGTGTGTGCTGTTTGCCGCTATCTTAACGGAATTCCTGTGCAGTACGAGAGGAACCACAGGTACGGACCACTGGCTCAATACTAGTTCGACCGGACTTTGGTATGACGCTACGTCCGCTGGATTATGCCTGAACGCCTCTAAGGTCGTATCCAATCCGAGCTGATAGCGCTTCTCAAACCCATTAGGTGATCGGAAGCTAGCGGGCTTAACAACCCTCCGAGATCCGTCGGTGCTGCCCCGCGCACACTGACGTCTCATCCCCGCTATAGCACTAGACTGAGCCGCAACGGGCGGGAGCACGCTGCACGTGGAAGTACCTTACCACAGGGAACCCTGGTGGCTGTGTTTCCGTCGACCGTGGATACAACTAGTTTCGACACCTTCGACCGCCCGCAAACGACGGGACTACAGGCTGGGAGCTGCGAGTTGTAGAGATGCGTTCGCATCGATCCTCTCAGGCGACCCATGCTTGCTGGTGCTCGCGTTCACTTTGGGAATGGAGTGTTCGCGAGAGTGATTGTTGTGTTGTGTGTGTACAGTTGGTGCTTGCGTGCACTCCCATAGTGGAGTGTTCGCGAGCTTAAAACGCTAAGTCCCGATTAATACTCTCCTCGCAACATTATGTGCGTGGCTCCACGCCAAGTGGGATTAGCGGTGCGAAACGCGATTGGTAAAGTCGATGGTGATGTGCGTACCAACAGGCGATTTGTTAAGTCAAATGCGATCTGTGGTGCAACAGGCAATGTGTGTTTATTATCAGGTGTTGTTGGAAGTCAATACGATTTGACTTTCAAAAATTTTTCTAAGTCCCGATTTTTTTTCTCGTCGAGTAAATACAATGGACTATTTCTATCGCAGCGGACTTGCGGTTCATGGCCTAAATGATCGCGAACGAACACGTATTCGCAAAAAAATTTTTGTATGAAAAAGTCACCACTCGGGTACCTCCATACAAAAGTACCAAGTTCGGGTCGAGTGGTCGATGGACGTCGAAGGTGAAAATTTTTCATCATCGAAAATTTTTTCCAAAGTTGAAGCAAATGGGCCCTAGAGTATGAAAAGTGAAACCACGGATCGATTTGAGAAATAAAAATTTTTGTATGAGAAAGTCACCACTTGGGTACCTCCATACAAAAGTACCAAGTTCGGGTCGAGTGGTCGATGGACGTCGAAGGTGAAAATTTTTCATCATCGAAAATTTTTTCCAAAGTTGAAGCAAATGGGCCCTAGAGTATGAAAAGTGAAACCACGGATCGATTTGAGAAATAAAAATTTTTGTATGCAAAAGTCACCACTCGGGTACCTCCATACAAAAGTACCAAGTTCGGGTCGAGTGGTCGATGGACGTCGAAGGTGAAAATTTTTCATCATCGAAAATTTTTTCCAAAGTTGAAGCAAATGGGCCCTAGAGTATGAAAAGTGAAACCACGGATCGATTTGAGAAATAAAAAATTTTTGTATGGGAGGGCCCCTGCTAGAACATTTTTCCCAAGTGCGACCATTTTACCCAGTGAGTCAAAAAAAAATTTTTTTCACGGTGACTCAAAACTTCAATATTAGACTCCCCTGAGTATGAAAAGTGAAACGAAAATCATTTTTGAGAAGAAAAAATTTTTGTATGGGAGGGCCCCTGCTAGAACATTTTTCCCAAGTGCGTCGATTTTTGGGTCGCCGACACAAGCTCGGGTCAAAAAAATTTTTTTTTCTCGGTGACTCAAAACATCAATTTTAGACTCCCCTGAGTATGAAAAGTGAAACGAAAATCATTTTTGAGAAGAAAAAATTTTTGTATGGGAGGGCCCCTGCTAGAACATTTTTCCCAAGTGCGTCGATTTTGGGTCGCCGACACAAGCTCGGGTCAAAAAAATTTTTTTTTCTCGGTGACTCAAAACATCAATTTTAGACTCCCCTGAGTATGAAAAGTGAAACGAAAATCATTTTTGAGAAGAAAAAATTTTTGTATGGGAGGGCCCCTGCTAGAACATTTTTCCCAAGTGCGTCGATTTTTGGGTCGCCGACACAAGCTCGGGTCAAAAAAATTTTTTTTTCTCGGTGACTCAAAACATCAATTTTAGACTCCCCTGAGTATGAAAAGTGAAACGAAAATCATTTTTGAGAAGAAAAAATTTTTGTATGGGAGGGCCCCTGCTAGAACATTTTTCCCAAGTGAGTCGATTTTTGGGTCGCGACACAAGCTCGGGTCAAAAAAAATTTTTTTTTCATGGTGACTCAAAACATCAATTTTAGACTCCCCTGAGTATGAAAAGTGAAACGAAAATCATTTTTGAGAAGAAAAAAATTTGTATGGGAGGGCCCCTGCTAGAACATTTTTCCCAAGTAAATTCGATTTTACCCGGTGAGTCAAAAAATTTTGAAAAAAATATTTTTCCAAAATCGTGTTCATTGCCTATTATAAGGGACCAGGTCAGCTCACACGCATTTTTGGAGACCATATGGAAAGTGCGTCTGGGATTGCGGAAATTAAGTTTAGAGTGTTAAATGATGGTTTCGCAATCCCGAAAGGCTCAAAATCCACCCTAAGGTTCCCCGGGTGAAATGTGGTTTCCAAGGTGTGAGCGCTATCGGTGATAGAGTTGGAATGTGATTTCCAGAGCGCAGGGCGACTGGGCTAGAGCGAAAATCATAGACAAGGGTAAGTATTGGACTGAACGACTCGAAGCAAACGAAAATCATAGACAAGGGTAATGGACTGAACGACTCGAAGCAAACGAAAACCACACACAAGAGTAATGGACTGAACAAATCGAAGCAAACGAAAATCACATACAAGAGTAATGGACTGAACGAATCGAAGCAAACGAAAACCACAGACAAGAGTAATAGAGTGAACGAATCGAAGCAAACGAAAGTCATGGACAAGAGTACTGAAAATCGGACCAAACCTCTCGAAGCACACGAAAACCATGAACACAGGGATAACTGAGAACGAACCTACCTATCAGAGCATGTGAAAGCATGGACAAGAGTACTGAAAATCGGACCAAACCTCTAGAAGCA
>NW_026453588.1:25000-27907 GCF_943734755.1 Anopheles moucheti | reverse complement strand
CGGTGACTCAAAACTTCAATATTAGACTCCCCTGAGTATGAAAAGTGAAACGAAAATCATTTTTGAGAAGAAAAAATTTTTGTATGGGAGGGCCCCTGCTAGAACATATTTCCCAAGTGCGTCGATTTTTGGGTCGCCGACACAAGCTCGGGTCAAAAAATTTTTTTTTCTCGGTGACTCAAAACATCAATTTTAGACTCCCCTGAGTATGAAAAGTGAAACGAAAATCATTTTTGAGAAGAAAAAATTTTTGTATGGGAGGGCCCCTGCTAGAACATTTTTCCCAAGTGCGTCGATTTTGGGTCGCCGACACAAGCTCGGGTCAAAAATTTTTTTTTTCACGGTGACTCAAAACATCAATTTTAGACTCCCCTGAGTATGAAAAGTGAAACGAAAATCATTTTTGAGAAGAAAAAATTTTTGTATGGGAGGGCCCTGCTAGAACATATTTCCCAAGTGCGTCGATTTTTGGGTCGCCGACACAAGCTCGGGTCAAAAAAATTTTTTTTTTCTCGGTGACTCAAAACATCAATTTTAGACTCCCCTGAGTATGAAAAGTGAAACGAAAATCATTTTTGAGAAGAAAAAATTTTGTATGGGAGGGCCCCTGCTAGAACATATTTCCCAAGTGCGTCGATTTTTGGGTCGCCGACACAAGCTCGGGTCAAAAAATTTTTTTTTCACGATGACTCAAAACATCAATTTTAGACTCCCCTGAGTATGAAAAGTGAAACGAAAATCATTTTTGAGAAGAAAAATTTTTGTATGGGAGGGCCCCTGCTAGAACATTTTTCCCAAGTGAGTCGATTTTGGGTCGCCGACACAAGCTCGGGTCAAAAAAAATTTTTTTTCATGGTGACTCAAAACATCAATTTTAGACTCCCCTGAGTATGAAAAGTGAAACGAAAATCATTTTTGAGAAGAAAAAATTTTTGTATGGGAGGGCCCCTGCTAGAACAATTTCCCAAGTGCGTCGATTTTGGGTCGCCGACACAAGCTCGGGTCAAAAAATTTTTTTTTTCACGGTGACTCAAAACATCAATTTTAGACTCCCCTGAGTATGAAAAGTGAAACGAAAATCATTTTTGAGAAGAAAAAATTTTTGTATGGGAGGGCCCCTGCTAGAACATATTTCCCAAGTGCGTCGATTTTTGGGTCGCCGACACAAGCTCGGGTCAAAAAAATTTTTTTTTCACGGTGACTCAAAACTTCAATATTAGACTCCCCTGAGTATGAAAAGTGAAACGAAAATCATTTTTGAGAAGAAAAAATTTTTGTATGGGAGGGCCCCTGCTAGAACATATTTCCCAAGTGCGTCGATTTTTGGGTCGCCGACACAAGCTCGGGTCAAAAAAATTTTTTTTTCTCGGTGACTCAAAACATCAATTTTAGACTCCCTGAGTATGAAAAGTGAAACGAAAATCATTTTTGAGAAGAAAAAATTTTTGTATGGGAGGGCCCCTGCTAGAACATATTTCCCAAGTGCGTCGATTTTTGGGTCGCCGACACAAGCTCGGGTCAAAAAAATTTTTTTTTTCTCGGTGACTCAAAACATCAATTTTAGACTCCCCTGAGTATGAAAAGTGAAACGAAAATCATTTTTGAGAAGAAAAAATTTTTGTATGGGAGGGCCCCTGCTAGAACCATTTTTCCCAAGTGCGTCGATTTTGGGTCGCCGACACAAGCTCGGGTCAAAAAATTTTTTTTTTTCACGATGACTCAAAACATCAATTTTAGACTCCCCTGAGTATGAAAAGTGAAACGAAAATCATTTTTGAGAAGAAAAAATTTTTGTATGGGAGGGCCCTGCTAGAACATTTTTCCCAAGTGAGTCGATTTTGGGTCGCCGACACAAGCTCGGGTCAAAAAAAATTTTTTTTTCATGGTGACTCAAAACATCAATTTTAGACTCCCCTGAGTATGAAAGTGAAACGAAAATCATTTTTGAGAAGAAAAAATTTTTGTATGGGAGGGCCCCTGCTAGAACATATTTCCCAAGTGCGTCGATTTTGGGTCGCCGACACAAGCTCGGGTCAAAAAATTTTTTTTTTTCATGGTGACTCAAAACATCAATTTTAGACTCCCCTGAGTATGAAAAGTGAAACGAAATCATTTTTGAGAAGAAAAAAAATTTGTATGGGAGGGCCCCTGCTAGAACATTTTTCCAAGTAAATTCGATTTTACCAGGTGAGTCAAAAAATTTTGAAAAAAATATTTTGCCAAAATCGTGTTCATTGCCTATTATAAGGGACCAGGGTCAGCTCACACGCATTTTTGGAGACCATATGGAAAGTGCGTCTGGGATTGCGGAAATTAAGTTTAGAGTGTTAAATGATGGTTTCGCAATCCCGAAAGGCTCAAATCCACCCTAAGGTCCCCTGGGTGAAATGTGGTTTCCAAGGTGTGAGCGCTATCGGTGATAGAGTTGGAATGTGATTTCCAGAGCGCAGGGCGACTGGGCTTTAGAGCGAAAATCATAGACAAGGGTAAGTATTGGACTGAACGACTCGAAGCAAACGAAAATCATAGACAAGGGTAATGGACTGAACGACTCGAAGCAAACGAAAACCACACACAAGAGTAATGGACTGAACGAATCGAAGCAAACGAAAATCACATACAAGAGTAATGGACTGAACGAATCGAAGCAAACGAAAAACCACAGACAAGAGTAATGGAGTGAACGAATCGAAGCAAACGAAAACCAAAGACAAGAGTAATAGAGTGAACGAATCGAAGCAAACGAAAACCATGACACAGGGATAACTGAGAACGAACCTACCTATCAGAGCATGTGAAAGCATGGACAAGAGTACTGAAAATCGACCAAACCTCTAGAAGCACACGAAAATCATGGACAAGAGTACTCAAAAACACGGACCAAACCTATGGAAGCACACGAAAACC
>NW_026453588.1:7500-15000 GCF_943734755.1 Anopheles moucheti | reverse complement strand
TATGAAAAGTGAAACGAAAATCATTTTTGAGAAGAAAAAATTTTTGTATGGGAGGGCCCCTGCTAGAACATTTTTCCCAAGTGCGTCGATTTTGGGTCGCCGACACAAGCTCGGGTCAAAAAATTTTTTTTTTCACGGTGACTCAAAACATCAATTTTAGACTCCCCTGAGTATGAAAAGTGAAACGAAAATCATTTTTGAGAAGAAAAAATTTTTGTATGGGAGGGCCCCTGCTAGAACATATTTCCCAAGTGCGTCGATTTTTGGGTCGCCGACACAAGCTCGGGTCAAAAAAATTTTTTTTTCACGGTGACTCAAAACTTCAATATTAGACTCCCCTGAGTATGAAAAGTGAAACGAAAATCATTTTTGAGAAGAAAAAATTTTTGTATGGGAGGGCCCCTGCTAGAACATATTTCCCAAGTGCGTCGATTTTTTGGGTCGCCGACACAAGCTCGGGTCAAAAAAATTTTTTTTTCTCGGTGACTCAAAACATCAATTTTAGACTCCCCTGAGTATGAAAAGTGAAACGAAAATCATTTTTGAGAAGAAAAAATTTTTGTATGGGAGGGCCCCTGCTAGAACATTTTTCCCAAGTGCGTCGATTTTGGGTCGCCGACACAAGCTCGGGTCAAAAAATTTTTTTTTTCACGGTGACTCAAAACATCAATTTTAGACTCCCCTGAGTATGAAAAGTGAAACGAAAATCATTTTTGAGAAGAAAAAAATTTTTGTATGGGAGGGCCCCTGCTAGAACATATTTCCCAAGTGCGTCGATTTTTGGGTCGCCGACACAAGCTCGGGTCAAAAAAATTTTTTTTTCTCGGTGACTCAAAACATCAATTTTAGACTCCCCTGAGTATGAAAAGTGAAACGAAAATCATTTTTGAGAAGAAAAAATTTTTGTATGGGAGGGCCCCTGCTAGAACATATTTCCCAAGTGCGTCGATTTTTGGGTCGCCGACACAAGCTCGGGTCAAAAATTTTTTTTTTTCACGATGACTCAAAACATCAATTTTAGACTCCCCTGAGTATGAAAAGTGAAACGAAAATCATTTTTGAGAAGAAAAAATTTTTGTATGGGAGGGCCCCTGCTAGAACATTTTTCCCAAGTGAGTCGATTTTGGGTCGCCGACACAAGCTCGGGTCAAAAAAAATTTTTTTTTCATGGTGACTCAAAACATCAATTTTAGACTCCCCTGAGTATGAAAAGTGAAACGAAAATCATTTTTGAGAAGAAAAAATTTTTGTATGGGAGGGCCCCTGCTAGAACATATTTCCCAAGTGCGTCGATTTTGGGTCGCCGACACAAGCTCGGGTCAAAAAATTTTTTTTTTTCACGGTGACTCAAAACATCAATTTTAGACTCCCCTGAGTATGAAAAGTGAAACGAAAATCATTTTTGAGAAGAAAAAATTTTTGTATGGGAGGGCCCCTGCTAGAACATATTTCCCAAGTGCGTCGATTTTTGGGTCGCCGACACAAGCTCGGGTCAAAAAAATTTTTTTTTTCACGGTGACTCAAAACTTCAATATTAGACTCCCCTGAGTATGAAAAGTGAAACGAAAATCATTTTTGAGAAGAAAAAATTTTTGTATGGGAGGGCCCCTGAACATTTTTCCCAAGTGCGTCGATTTTGGGTCGCCGACACAAGCTCGGGTCAAAAAAATTTTTTTTTTCACGGTGACTCAAAACATCAATTTTAGACTCCCCTGAGTATGAAAAGTGAAACGAAAATCATTTTTGAGAAGAAAAAATTTTTGTATGGGAGGGCCCCTGCTAGAACATTTTTCCAAGTGCGTCGATTTTGGGTCGCCGACACAAGCTCGGGTCAAAAAAATTTTTTTTTCACGGTGACTCAAAACATCAATTTTAGACTCCCCTGAGTATGAAAAGTGAAACGAAAATCATTTTTGAGAAGAAAAAATTTTTGTATGGGAGGGCCCCTGCTAGAACATTATTTCCCAAGTGCGTCGATTTTGGGTCGCCGACACAAGCTCGGGTCAAAAAAATTTTTTTTTCTCGGTGACTCAAAACATCAATTTTAGACTCCCCTGAGTATGAAAAGTGAAACGAAAATCATTTTTGAGAAGAAAAAATTTTTGTCATGGGAGGGCCCCTGCTAGAACATATTTCCCAAGTGCGTCGATTTTGGGTCGCCGACACAAGCTCGGGTCAAAAAAATTTTTTTTTCTCGGTGACTCAAACATCAATTTTAGACTCCCCTGAGTATGAAAAGTGAAACGAAAATCATTTTTGAGAAGAAAAAATTTTTGTATGGGAGGGCCCCTGCTAGAACATTTTTCCCAAGTGCGTCGATTTTGGGTCGCCGACACAAGCTCGGGTCAAAAAAATTTTTTTTTCACGGTGACTCAAAACATCAATTTTAGACTCCCCTGAGTATGAAAAGTGAACGAAAATCATTTTTGAGAAGAAAAAATTTTTGTATGGGAGGGCCCCTGCTAGAACATTTTTCCCAAGTGCGTCGATTTTGGGTCGCCGACACAAGCTCGGGTCAAAAAAATTTTTTTTTCACGGTGACTCAAGAACATCAATTTTAGACTCCCCTGAGTATGAAAAGTGAAACGAAAATCATTTTTGAGAAGAAAAAATTTTTGTATGGGAGGGCCCCTGCTAGAACATTTTTCCCAAGTGCGTCGATTTTGGGTCGCCGACACAAGCTCGGGTCAAAAAAATTTTTTTTTCACGGTGACTCAAAACATCAATTTTAGACTCCCCTGAGTATGAAAAGTGAAACGAAAATCATTTTTGAGAAGAAAAAATTTTTGTATGGGAGGGCCCCTGCTAGAACATTTTTCCCAAGTGCGTCGATTTTGGGTCGCCGACACAAGCTCGGGTCAAAAAAATTTTTTTTTCACGGTGACTCAAAACATCAATTTTAGACTCCCCTGAGTATGAAAAGTGAAACGAAAATCATTTTTGAGAAGAAAAAATTTTTGTATGGGAGGGCCCCTGCTAGAACATTTTTCCCAAGTGCGTCGATTTTGGGTCGCCGACACAAGCTCGGGTCAAAAAAATTTTTTTTTTCTCGGTGACTCAAAACATCAATTTTAGACTCCCCTGAGTATGAAAAGTGAAACGAAAATCATTTTTGAGAAGAAAAAATTTTTGTATGGGAGGCCCCTGCCTAGAACATTTTCCCAAGTGCGTCGATTTTGGGTCGCCGACACAAGCTCGGGTCAAAAAAATTTTTTTTTTCTCGGTGACTCAAAACATCAATTTTAGACTCCCCTGAGTATGAAAAGTGAAACGAAAATCATTTTTGAGAAGAAAAAATTTTTGTATGGGAGGGCCCCTGCTAGAACATTTTTCCCAAGTGCGTCGATTTTGGGTCGCCGACACAAGCTCGGGTCAAAAAAATTTTTTTTTTCACGGTGACTCAAAACATCAATTTTAGACTCCCATGAGTATGAAAAGTGAAACGAAAATCATTTTTGAGAAGAAAAAATTTTTGTATGGGAGGGGCCCCTGCTAGAACATTTTTCCCAAGTGCGTCGATTTTGGGTCGCCGACACAAGCTCGGGTCAAAAAAATTTTTTTTTTCACGGTGACTCAAAACATCAATTTTAGACTCCCCTGAGTATGAAAAGTGAAACGAAAATCATTTTTGAGAAGAAAAAATTTTGTATGGGAGGGCCCCTGCTAGAACATTTTTCCCAAGTGCGTCGATTTTGGGTCGCCGACACAAGCTCGGGTCAAAAAAATTTTTTTTTTCACGGTGACTCAAAACATCAATTTTAGACTCCCCTGAGTATGAAAAGTGAAACGAAAATCATTTTTGAGAAGAAAAAATTTTTGTATGGGAGGGCCCCTGCTAGAACATATTTCCCAAGTGCGTCGATTTTGGGTCGCCGACACAAGCTCGGGTCAAAAAAATTTTTTTTTCACGGTGACTCAAAACATCAATTTTAGACTCCCCTGAGTATGAAAAGTGAAACGAAAATCATTTTTGAGAAGAAAAAATTTTTGTATGGGAGGGCCCCTGCTAGAACATTTTTCCCAAGTGCGTCGATTTTGGGTCGCCGACACAAGCTCGGGTCAAAAAAATTTTTTTTTTCTCGGTGACTCAAAACATCAATTTTAGACTCCCCTGAGTATGAAAAGTGAAACGAAAATCATTTTTGAGAAGAAAAAATTTTTGTATGGGAGGGCCCCTGCTAGAACATTTTTCCCAAGTGCGTCGATTTTGGGTCGCCGACACAAGCTCGGGTCAAAAAAATTTTTTTTTCTCGGTGACTCAAAACATCAATTTTAGACTCCCCTGAGTATGAAAAGTGTGAAACGAAAATCATTTTTGAGAAGAAAAAATTTTTGTATGGGAGGGCCCCTGCTAGAACATTTTTCCCAAGTGCGTCGATTTTGGGTCGCCGACACAAGCTCGGGTCAAAAAAATTTTTTTTTCACGGTGACTCAAAACATCAATTTTAGACTCCCATGAGTATGAAAAGTGAAACGAAAATCATTTTTGAGAAGAAAAAATTTTTGTATGGGAGGGCCCCTGCTAGAACATTTTTCCCAAGTGCGTCGATTTTGGGTCGCCGACACAAGCTCGGGTCAAAAAAATTTTTTTTCACGGTGACTCAAAACATCAATTTTAGACTCCCCTGAGTATGAAAAGTGGAAACGAAAATCATTTTTGAGAAGAAAAAAATTTTGTATGGGAGGGCCCCTGCTAGAACATTTTTCCCAAGTGCGTCGATTTTGGGTCGCCGACACAAGCTCGGGTCAAAAAAATTTTTTTTTCACGGTGACTCAAAACATCAATTTAGACTCCCCTGAGTATGAAAAGTGAAACGAAAATCATTTTTGAGAAGAAAAAATTTTTGTATGGGAGGGCCCCTGCTAGAACATATTTCCCAAGTGCGTCGATTTTGGGTCGCCGACACAAGCTCGGGTCAAAAAAATTTTTTTTTCACGGTGACTCAAAACATCAATTTTAGACTCCCCTGAGTATGAAAAGTGAAACGAAAATCATTTTTGAGAAGAAAAAATTTTTGTATGGGAGGGCCCCTGCTAGAACATTTTTCCCAAGTGCGTCGATTTTGGGTCGCCGACACAAGCTCGGGTCAAAAAAATTTTTTTTTCTCGGTGACTCAAAACATCAATTTTAGACTCCCCTGAGTATGAAAAGTGAAACGAAAATCATTTTTGAGAAGAAAAAATTTTTTGTATGGGAGGGCCCCTGCTAGAACATATTTCCCAAGTGCGTCGATTTTGGGTCGCCGACACAAGCTCGGGTCAAAAAAATTTTTTTTTCTCGGTGACTCAAAACATCAATTTTAGACTCCCCTGAGTATGAAAAGTGAAACGAAATCATTTTTGAGAAGAAAAAATTTTTGTATGGGAGGGCCCCTGCTAGAACATTTTTCCCCAAGTGCGTCGATTTTGGGTCGCCGACACAAGCTCGGGTCAAAAAAATTTTTTTTTCACGGTGACTCAAAACATCAATTTTAGACTCCCCTGAGTATGAAAAGTGAAACGAAAATCAATTTTTGAGAAGAAAAAATTTTTGTATGGGAGGGCCCCTGCTAGAACATTTTTCCCAAGTGCGTCGATTTTGGGTCGCCGACACAAGCTCGGGTCAAAAAAATTTTTTTTTCACGGTGACTCAAAACATCAATTTTAGACTCCCCTGAGTATGAAAAGTGAAACGAAAATCATTTTTGAGAAGAAAAAATTTTTGTATGGGAGGGCCCCTGCTAGAACATTTTTCCCAAGTGCGTCGATTTTGGGTCGCCGACACAAGCTCGGGTCAAAAAATTTTTTTTTTCACGGTGACTCAAAACATCAATTTTAGACTCCCCTGAGTATGAAAAGTGAAACGAAAATCATTTTTGAGAAGAAAAAATTTTTGTATGGGAGGGCCCCTGCTAGAACATTTTTCCCAAGTGCGTCGATTTTGGGTCGCCGACACAAGCTCGGGTCAAAAAAATTTTTTTTTCACGGTGACTCAAAACATCAATTTTAGACTCCCCTGAGTATGAAAAGTGAAACGAAAATCATTTTTGAGAAGAAAAAATTTTTGTATGGGAGGGCCCCCTGCTAGAACATTTTTCCCAAGTGCGTCGATTTTGGGTCGCCGACACAAGCTCGGGTCAAAAAAATTTTTTTTTCTCCGGTGACTCAAAACATCAATTTTAGACTCCCCTGAGTATGAAAAGTGAAACGAAAATCATTTTTGAGAAGAAAAAAATTTTGTATGGGAGGGCCCCTGCTAGAACATTTTTCCCAAGTGCGTCGATTTTGGGTCGCCGACACAAGCTCGGGTCAAAAAAATTTTTTTTTCACGGTGACTCAAAACATCAATTTTAGACTCCCCTGAGTATGAAAAGTGAAACGAAAATCATTTTTGAGAAGAAAAAATTTTTGTATGGGAGGGCCCCTGCTAGAACATATTTCCCAAAGTGCGTCCGATTTTGGGTCGCCGACACAAGCTCGGGTCAAAAAAATTTTTTTTTCACGGTGACTCAAAAACATCAATTTTAGACTCCCCTGAGTATGAAAAGTGAAACGAAAATCATTTTTGAGAAGAAAAAATTTTTGTATGGGAGGGCCTCCTGCTAGAACATTTTTCCCAAGTGCGTCGATTTTGGGTCGCCGACACAAGCTCGGGTCAAAAAAATTTTTTTTTCTCGGTGACTCAAAACATCAATTTAGACTCCCCTGAGTATGAAAAGTGAAACGAAAATCATTTTTGAGAAGAAAAAATTTTTGTATGGGAGGGCCCCCTGCTAGAACATTTTTCCCAAGTGAGTCGATTTTTGGGTCGCGACACAAGCTCGGGTCAAAAAAATTTTTTTTTCATGGTGACTCAAAACATCAATTTAGACTCCCCTGAGTATGAAAAGTGAAACGAAAATCATTTTTGAGAAGAAAAAATTTGTATGGGAGGGCCCCTGCTAGAACATTTTCCCAAGTAAATTCGATTTTACCCGGTGAGTCAAAAAATTTTGATAAAAATATTTTTCCAAAATCGGTTCATTGCCTATTATAAGGGACCAGGTCAGCTCACACGCATTTTTGGAGACCATATGGAAAGTGCGTCTGGGATTGCGGAAATTAAGTTTAGAGTGGTTAAATGATGGTTTTCGCAATCCCGAAAGGCTCAAAATCCACCCTAAGGTTCCCCGGGTGAAATGTGGTTTCCAAGGTGTGAGCACTATCGGTGATAGAGTTGGAATGTGATTTCCAGAGCGCAGGGCGACTGGGCTAGAGCGAAAATCATAGACAAAGGTAAGTATTGGACTGAACGACTCGAAGCAAACGAAAATCATAGACAAGGGTAATGGACTGAACGACTCGAAGCAAACGAAAATCACATACAAGAGTAATGGACTGAACGAATCGAAGCAAACGAAAACCGCAAACAAGGGTAATGGACTGAACGAATCGAAGCAAACGAAAACCACAGACAAGAGTAATGGAGTGAACGAATCGAAGCAAACGAAAACCAAAGACAAGAGTAATAAGAGTGAACGA
>NW_026453587.1:20000-22500 GCF_943734755.1 Anopheles moucheti | reverse complement strand
CGGGCTTTATCGGGCAATTTACGGGCTTGATGGTGCGACTTACGGGCCTGATAGTGCGACTAACGGGCTTGATAGGGCAATTTACGGGCTTTTTGGTGCGAATTACGGGCTTTTTGGTGCGACTTATGGGCTTGATAGGGCAATTTACGGGCTTTTTGGTGCGACTTATGGGCTTGATAGGGTAATTTACGGGCTTGTTGGTGCGACTTATGGGCCTGATAGTGCGACTAACGGGCTTGATAGGGCAATTTACGGGCTTTTTGGTGCGACTTACGGGCCTGATAGTGCGACTTAAGGGCCTGATAGTGCGACTAACGGGCTTTGATAGTGCGACCAACGGGCTTGATAGTGCGACCTATGGGCTTGATAGTGCGACTAACGGGCTTGATAGTGCGACTTATGGGCTTGATAGTGCGACTTATGGGCTTGATAGTGCGACTTACGGGCTTGCTTTTCCATGTTTTTCGCATCGAGCTTCGGTTCGTTTCGAATAATTTTGTCCATGTTTTTCGTTTGCTACGAGAGGTTCGGTTCGTTTTCAGTTATCCCTGTGTTCATGGTTTTCGTGAGCTTCGATAGGTTTGGTCCGTGTTTTTGAGTACTCTTGTCCATGATTTTCGTGTGCTTCTTGAGGTTTGGTCCGATTTTCAGTACTCTTGTCCATGCTTTCACATGCTCTGATAGGTAGGTTCGTTCTCAGTTATCCCTGTGTTCATGGTTTTCGTGAGCTTCGATAGGTTTGGTCCGTGTTTTTGAGTACTCTTGTCCATGATTTTCGTGTGCTTCTTGAGGTTTGGTCCGATTTTCAGTACTCTTGTCCATGCTTTCACATGCTCTGATAGGTAGGTTCGTTCTCAGTTATCCCTGTGTTTATGGTTTTCGTGTGCTTCGAGAGGTTTGGTCCGTGTTTTTGAGTACTCTTGTCCATGATTTTCGTGTGCTTCTAGAGGTTTGGTCCGATTTTCAGTACTCTTGTCCATGCTTTCACATGCTCTGATAGGTAGGTTCGTTCTCAGTTATCCCTGTGTTCATGGTTTTCGTGTGCTTCCATAGGTTTGGTCCGTGTTTTTGAGTACTCTTGTCCATGATTTTCGTGTGCTTCTAGAGGTTTGGTCCGATTTTCAGTACTCTTGTCCATGCTTTCACATGCTCTGATAGGTAGGTTCGTTCTCAGTTATCCCTGTGTTCATGGTTTTCGTGTGCTTCGATTCGTTCACTCTATTACTCTTGTCTTTGGTTTTCGTTTGCTTCGATTCGTTCACTCCATTACTCTTGTCTGTGGTTTTTCGTTTGCTTCGATTCGTTCAGTCCATTACTCTTGTATGTGATTTTCGTTTGCTTCGATTCGTTCAGTCCATTACTCTTGTGTGTGGTTTTCGTTTGCTTCGATTCGTTCAGTCCATTACTCTTGTGTGTGGTTTTCGTTTGCTTGGAGTCGTTCAGTCCATTACCCTTGTCTATGATTTTCGTTTGCTTCGAGTCGTTCAGTCCAATACTTACCCTTGTCTATGATTTTCGCTCTAAGCCCAGTCGCCCTGCGCTCTGGAAATCACATTCCAACTCTATCACCGATAGCGCTCACACCTTGGAAACCACATTTCACCCAGGGGACCTTAGGGTGGATTTTGAGCCTTTCGGGATTGCGAAACCATCATTTAACACTCTAAACTTAATTTCCGCAATCCCAGACGCACTTTCCATATGGTCTCCAAAAATGCGTGTGAGCTGACCTGGTCCCTTATAATAGGCAATGAACACGATTTTGGCAAAATATTTTTTTCAAAATTTTTTGACTCACCGGGTAAAATCGAATTTACTTGGGAAAAATGTTCTAGCAGGGGCCCTCCCATACAAATTTTTTTCTTCTCAAAAATGATTTTCGTTTCACTTTTCATACTCAGGGAAGTCTAATATTGAAGTTTTGAGTCACCGTGAAAAAAATTTTTTTTTGACTCACTGGGTAAAATGGTCGCACTTGGGAAAAATGTTCTAGCAGGGGCCCTCCCATACAAAAAATTTTAATTTCTCAAATCGATCCGTGGTTTCACTTTTCATACTCTAGGGCCCATTTGCTTCAACTTTGGAAAAAATTTTCGATGATGAAAAATTTTCACCTTCGACGTCCATCGACCACTCGACCCGAACTTGGTACTTTTGTATGGAGGTACCCAAGTGGTGACTTTCTCATACAAAAATTTTTATTTCTCAAATCGATCCGTGGTTTCACTTTTCATACTCTAGGGCCCATTTGCTTCAACTTTGGAAAAAATTTTCGATGATGAAAAATTTTCGCCTTCGACGTCCATCGACCACTCGACCCGAACTTGGTACTTTTGTATGGAGGTACCCGAGTAGTGACTTTTTCATACAAAAATTTTTATTTCTCATATCGATCCGTGGTTTCACTTTTCATACTCTAGGGCCCAATTGCTTCAACTTTGGAAAAAATTTTCGATGATGAAAAATTTTCACCTTCGACGTCCATCGACCACTCGACCCG
>NW_026453586.1:27500-28943 GCF_943734755.1 Anopheles moucheti | reverse complement strand
GGAATGTGATTTCCAGAGCGCAGGGCGACTGGGCTTAGAGCGAAAATCATAGACAAGGGTAAGTATTGGACTGAACGACTCGAAGCAAACGAAAATCATAGACAAGGGTAATGGACTGAACGACTCGAAGCAAACGAAAACCACACACAAGAGTAATGGACTGAACGAATCGAAGCAAACGAAAATCACATACAAGAGTAATGGACTGAACGAATCGAAGCAAACGAAAAACCACAGACAAGAGTAATGGAGTGAACGAATCGAAGCAAAACGAAACCAAAGACAAGAGTAATAGAGTGAACGAATCGAAGCAAACGAAAACCATGAACACAGGGATAACTGAGAACGAACCTACCTATCAGAGCATGTGAAAGCATGGACAAGAGTACTGAAAATCGGACCAAACCTCTAGAAGCACACGAAAATCATGGACAAGAGTACTCAAAAACACGGACCAAACCTCTCGAAGCACACGAAAACCATAAACACAGGGATAACTGAGAACGAACCTACCTATCAGAGCATGTGAAAGCATGGACAAGAGTACTGAAAATCGGACCAAACCTCAAGAAGCACACGAAAATCATGGACAAGAGTACTCAAAAACACGGACCAAAACCTATCGAAGCTCACGAAAACCATGAACACAGGGATAACTGAGAACGAACCTACCTATCAGAGCATGTGAAAGCATGGACAAGAGTACTGAAAATCGGACCAAACCTCAAGAAGCACACGAAAATCATGGACAAGAGTACTCAAAAACACGGACCAAACCTATCGAAGCTCACGAAAACCATGAACACAGGGATAACTGAAAACGAACCGAACCTCTCGTAGCAAACGAAAAACATGGACAAAATTATTCGAAACGAACCGAAGCTCGATGCGAAAACATGGAAAAGCAAGCCCGTAAGTCGCACTATCAAGCCCATAAGTCGCACTATCAAGCCCATAAGTCGCACTATCAAGCCCGTTAGTCGCACTATCAAGCCCATAGGTCGCACTATCAAGCCCGTTGGTCGCACTATCAAAGCCCGTTAGTCGCACTATCAGGCCCTTAAGTCGCACTATCAGGCCCGTAAGTCGCACCAAAAAGCCCGTAAATTGCCCTATCAAGCCCGTTAGTCGCACTATCAGGCCCGTAAGTCGCACCATCAAGCCCGTAAATTGCCCGATAAAGCCCGTAAATTGCCCGATCAAGAGCCAGCGCTGCATTGTCGGTTAATCCCGTCGATCGCGCCGGCTATTTCTCAGAAGGTTGTACGGACAACCATACCCGGTGGCAAGTACCAGCGAAGTTTATAACGCAACAGAACGTTCGCCAGTCGGACACAAGAATTGGAAAAGCTCGTTGTAGTGTACAGGAATCGAACCGAACCTCCTAGCGAGAATAGGGTCCCGTGAGCAATCGCGCGGACCTATGTGAAATGGTTTAGAGTG
>NW_026453586.1:2500-5000 GCF_943734755.1 Anopheles moucheti | reverse complement strand
GGGAGGGCCCCTGCTAGAACATATTTCCCAAGTGCGTCGATTTTTGGGTCGCCGACACAAGCTCGGGTCAAAAAAATTTTTTTTTCACGGTGACTCAAAACTTCAATATTAGACTCCCCTGAGTATGAAAAGTGAAACGAAAATCATTTTTGAGAAGAAAAAATTTTTGTATGGGAGGGCCCCTGCTAGAACATTTTTACCAAGTGCGACCATTTTACCCGGTGAGTCAAAAAAAAATTTTTGTATGGGAGGGCCCCTGCTAGAACATTTTTCCCAAGTGCGTCGATTTTGGGTCACCGACACAAGCTCGGGTCAAAAAATTTTTTTTTTCACCGTGACTCAAAACATCAATTTTAGACTCCCCTGAGTATGAAAAGTGAAACGAAAATCATTTTTGAGAAGAAAAAATTTTTGTATGGGAGGGCCCCTGCTAGAACATATTTCCCAAGTGCGTCGATTTTGGGTCGCCGACACAAGCTCGGGTCAAAAAAATTTTTTTTTCACGGTGACTCAAAACATCAATTTTAGACTCCCCTGAGTATGAAAAGTGAAACGAAAATCATTTTTGAGAAGAAAAAAATTTTGTATGGGAGGGCCCCTGCTAGAACATTTTTCCCAAGTGCGTCGATTTTGGGTCGCCGACACAAGCTCGGGTCAAAAAAATTTTTTTTTCACGGTGACTCAAAACATCAATTTTAGACTCCCCTGAGTATGAAAAGTGAAACGAAAATCATTTTTGAGAAGAAAAAATTTTTGTATGGGAGGGCCCCTGCTAGAACATATTTCCCAAGTGCGTCGATTTTTGGGTCGCCGACACAAGCTCGGGTCAAAAAAATTTTTTTTTCTCGGTGACTCAAAACATCAATTTTAGACTCCCCTGAGTATGAAAAGTGAAACGAAAATCATTTTTGAGAAGAAAAAATTTTTGTATGGGAGGGCCCCTGCTAGAACATTTTTCCCAAGTGAGTCGATTTTTGGGTCGCGACACAAGCTCGGGTCAAAAAAAATTTTTTTTTCATGGTGACTCAAAACATCAATTTTAGACTCCCCTGAGTATGAAAAGTGAAACGAAAATCATTTTTGAGAAGAAAAAAATTTTGTATGGGAGGGCCCCTGCTAGAACATTTTTCCCAAGTGCGTCGATTTTGGGTCGCCGACACAAGCTCGGGTCAAAAAAATTTTTTTTTCACGGTGACTCAAAACATCAATTTTAGACTCCCCTGAGTATGAAAAGTGAAACGAAAATCATTTTTGAGAAGAAAAAAATTTTGTATGGGAGGGCCCCTGCTAGAACATATTTCCCAAGTGCGTCGATTTTTGGGTCGCCGACACAAGCTCGGGTCAAAAAAATTTTTTTTTCTCGGTGACTCAAAACATCAATTTTAGACTCCCCTGAGTATGAAAAGTGAAACGAAAATCATTTTTGAGAAGAAAAAATTTTTGTATGGGAGGGCCCCTGCTAGAACATTTTTCCCAAGTGAGTCGATTTTTGGGTCGCGACACAAGCTCGGGTCAAAAAAAATTTTTTTTTTCATGGTGACTCAAAACATCAATTTTAGACTCCCCTGAGTATGAAAAGTGAAACGAAAATCATTTTTGAGAAGAAAAAAATTTGTATGGGAGGGCCCCTGCTAGAACATTTTTCCCAAGTAAATTCGATTTTACCCGGTGAGTCAAAAAATTTTGAAAAAAATATTTTGCCAAAATCGTGTTCATTGCCTATTATAAGGGACCAGGTCAGCTCACACGCATTTTTGGAGACCATATGGAAAGTGCGTCTGGGATTGCGGAAATTAAGTTTAGAGTGTTAAATGATGGTTTCGCAATCCCGAAAGGCTCAAAATCCACCCTAAGGTCCCCTGGGTGAAATGTGGTTTCCAAGGTGTGAGCGCTATCGGTGATAGAGTTGGAATGTGATTTCCAGAGCGCAGGGCGACTGGGCTTAGAGCGAAAATCATAGACAAGGGTAAGTATTGGACTGAACGACTCGAAGCAAACGAAAATCATAGACAAGGGTAATGGACTGAACGACTCGAAGCAAACGAAAACCACACACAAGAGTAATGGACTGAACGAATCGAAGCAAACGAAAATCACATACAAGAGTAATGGACTGAACGAATCGAAGCAAACGAAAAACCACAGACAAGAGTAATGGAGTGAACGAATCGAAGCAAACGAAAACCAAAGACAAGAGTAATAGAGTGAACGAATCGAAGCAAACGAAAACCATGAACACAGGGATAACTGAGAACGAACCTACCTATCAGAGCATGTGAAAGCATGGACAAGAGTACTGAAAATCGGACCAAACCTCTAGAAGCACACGAAAATCATGGACAAGAGTACTCAAAAACACGGACCAAACCTCTCGAAGCACACGAAAACCATAAACACAGGGATAACTGAGAACGAACCTACCTATCAGAGCATGTGAAAGCATGGACAAGAGTACTGAAAATCGGACCAAACCTCAAGAAGCACACGAAAATCATGGACA
>NW_026453585.1:22500-25000 GCF_943734755.1 Anopheles moucheti | reverse complement strand
TATTACTCTTGTCTGTGGTTTTCGTTTACTTCGATTCGTTCACTCCATTACTCTTGTCTGTGGTTTTCGTTTGCTTCGATTCGTTCAGTCCATTACCCTTGTTTGCGGTTTTCGTTTGCTTCGATTCGTTCAGTCCATTACTCTTGTATGTGATTTTCGTTTGCTTCGAGTCGTTCAGTCCATTACCCTTGTCTATGATTTTCGTTTGCTTCGAGTCGTTCAGTCCAATACTTACCTTTGTCTATGATTTTCGCTCTAGCCCAGTCGCCCTGCGCTCTGGAAATCACATTCCAACTCTATCACCGATAGCGCTCACACCTTGGAAACCACATTTCACCCAGGGGACCTTAGGGTGGATTTTGAGCCTTTCGGGATTGCGAAACCATCATTTAACACTCTAAACTTAATTTCCGCAATCCCAGACGCACTTTCCATATGGTCTCCAAAAATGCGTGTGAGCTGACCTGGTCCCTTATAATAGGCAATGAACACGATTTTGGCAAAATATTTTTTTCAAAATTTTTTGACTCACCGGGTAAAATCGAATTTACTTGGGAAAAATGTTCTAGCAGGGGCCCTCCCATACAAATTTTTTTCTTCTCAAAAATGATTTTCGTTTCACTTTTCATACTCAGGGGAGTCTAAAATTGATGTTTTGAGTCACCATGAAAAAAAAATTTTTTTTGACCCGAGCTTGTGTCGCGACCCAAAAATCGACTCACTTGGGAAAAATGTTCTAGCAGGGGCCCTCCCATACAAAAATTTTTTCTTCTCAAAAATGATTTTCGTTTCACTTTTCATACTCAGGGGAGTCTAAAATTGATGTTTTGAGTCACCGTGAAAAAAAAATTTTTTTGACCCGAGCTTGTGTCGGCGACCCAAAATCGACGCACTTGGGAAATATGTTCTAGCAGGGGCCCTCCCATACAAAAATTTTTTCTTCTCAAAAATGATTTTCGTTTCACTTTTCATACTCAGGGGAGTCTAAAATTGATGTTTTGAGTCACCGAGAAAAAAAAATTTTTTTGACCCGAGCTTGTGTCGGCGACCCAAAATCGACGCACTTGGGAAAAATGTTCTAGCAGGGGCCCTCCCATACAAAAATTTTTTCTTCTCAAAAATGATTTTCGTTTCACTTTTCATACTCAGGGGAGTCTAAAATTGATGTTTTGAGTCACCGTGAAAAAAAAATTTTTTTGACCCGAGCTTGTGTCGGCGACCCAAAATCGACGCACTTGGGAAAAATGTTCTAGCAGGGGCCCTCCCATACAAAATTTTTTTCTTCTCAAAAATGATTTTCGTTTCACTTTTCATACTCAGGGGAGTCTAAAATTGATGTTTTGAGTCACCGAGAAAAAAAAAATTTTTTGACCCGAGCTTGTGTCGGCGACCCAAAAATCGACGCACTTGGGAAAAATGTTCTAGCAGGGGCCCTCCCATACAAAAATTTTTTCTTCTCAAAAATGATTTTCGTTTCACTTTTCATACTCAGGGGAGTCTAAAATTGATGTTTTGAGTCACCGTGAAAAAAAAATTTTTTTTACCCGAGCTTGTGTCGGCGACCCAAAATCGACGCACTTGGGAAAAATGTTCTAGCAGGGGCCCTCCCATACAAAAATTTTTTCTTCTCAAAAATGATTTTCGTTTCACTTTTCATACTCAGGGGAGTCTAAAATTGATGTTTTGAGTCACCGTGAAAAAAAAATTTTTTTGACCCGAGCTTGTGTCGGCGACCCAAAATCGACGCACTTGGGAAAAATGTTCTAGCAGGGGCCCTCCCATACAAAATTTTTTTCTTCTCAAAAATGATTTTCGTTTCACTTTTCATACTCAGGGGAGTCTAAAATTGATGTTTTGAGTCACCGAGAAAAAAAAAATTTTTTGACCCGAGCTTGTGTCGGCGACCCAAAAATCGACGCACTTGGGAAAAATGTTCTAGCAGGGGCCCTCCCATACAAAAATTTTTTCTTCTCAAAAATGATTTTCGTTTCACTTTTCATACTCAGGGGAGTCTAAAATTGATGTTTTGAGTCACCGTGAAAAAAAAATTTTTTTTACCCGAGCTTGTGTCGGCGACCCAAAATCGACGCACTTGGGAAAAATGTTCTAGCAGGGGCCCTCCCATACAAAAATTTTTTTTTGACTCACCGGGTAAAATGGTCGCACTTGGTAAAAATGTTCTAGCAGGGGCCCTCCCATACAAAAATTTTTTCTTCTCAAAAATGATTTTCGTTTCACTTTTCATACTCAGGGAAGTCTAATATTGAAGTTTTGAGTCACCGTGAAAAAAATTTTTTTTTGACTCACTGGGTAAAATGGTCGCACTTGGGAAAAATGTTCTAGCAGGGGCCCTCCCATACAAAAAATTTTTATTTCTCAAATCGATCCGTGGTTTCACTTTTCATACTCTAGGGCCCATTTGCTTCAACTTTGGAAAAAATTTTCGATGATGAAAAATTTTCACCTTCGACGTCCATCGACCACTCGACCCGAACTTGGT
>NW_026453585.1:10000-12500 GCF_943734755.1 Anopheles moucheti | reverse complement strand
TCCATTACTCTTGTCTGTGGTTTTTCGTTTGCTTCGATTCGTTCAGTCCATTACTCTTGTATGTGATTTTCGTTTGCTTCGATTCGTTCAGTCCATTACTCTTGTGTGTGGTTTTCGTTTGCTTCGAGTCGTTCAGTCCATTACCCTTGTCTATGATTTTCGTTTGCTTCGAGTCGTTCAGTCCAATACTTACCCTTGTCTATGATTTTCGCTCTAAGCCCAGTCGCCCTGCGCTCTGGAAATCACATTCCAACTCTATCACCGATAGCGCTCACACCTTGGAAACCACATTTCACCCAGGGGACCTTAGGGTGGATTTTGAGCCTTTCGGGATTGCGAAACCATCATTTAACACTCTAAACTTAATTTCCGCAATCCCAGACGCACTTTCCATATGGTCTCCAAAAATGCGTGTGAGCTGACCTGGTCCCTTATAATAGGCAATGAACACGATTTTGGCAAAATATTTTTTTCAAAATTTTTTGACTCACCGGGTAAAATCGAATTTACTTGGGAAAAATGTTCTAGCAGGGGCCCTCCCATACAAATTTTTTTCTTCTCAAAAATGATTTTCGTTTCACTTTTCATACTCAGGGGAGTCTAAAATTGATGTTTTGAGTCACCATGAAAAAAAAATTTTTTTTGACCCGAGCTTGTGTCGCGACCCAAAAATCGACTCACTTGGGAAAAATGTTCTAGCAGGGGCCCTCCCATACAAAAATTTTTTCTTCTCAAAAATGATTTTCGTTTCACTTTTCATACTCAGGGGAGTCTAAAATTGATGTTTTGAGTCACCGTGAAAAAAAAAATTTTTTGACCCGAGCTTGTGTCGGCGACCCAAAATCGACGCACTTGGGAAAAATGTTCTAGCAGGGGCCCTCCCATACAAAAATTTTTTCTTCTCAAAAATGATTTTCGTTTCACTTTTCATACTCAGGGGAGTCTAAAATTGATGTTTTGAGTCACCGAGAAAAAAAAATTTTTTTGACCCGAGCTTGTGTCGGCGACCCAAAAATCGACGCACTTGGGAAATATGTTCTAGCAGGGGCCCTCCCATACAAAAATTTTTTCTTCTCAAAAATGATTTTCGTTTCACTTTTCATACTCAGGGGAGTCTAAAATTGATGTTTTGAGTCACCGTGAAAAAAAAATTTTTTTGACCCGAGCTTGTGTCGGCGACCCAAAATCGACGCACTTGGGAAAAATGTTCTAGCAGGGGCCCTCCCATACAAAATTTTTTTCTTCTCAAAAATGATTTTCGTTTCACTTTTCATACTCAGGGGAGTCTAAAATTGATGTTTTGAGTCACCGTGAAAAAAAAATTTTTTTGACCCGAGCTTGTGTCGGCGACCCAAAATCGACGCACTTGGGAAAAATGTTCTAGCAGGGGCCCTCCCATACAAAAATTTTTTCTTCTCAAAAATGATTTTCGTTTCACTTTTCATACTCAGGGGAGTCTAAAATTGATGTTTTGAGTCACCGAGAAAAAAAAATTTTTTTGACCCGAGCTTGTGTCGGCGACCCAAAATCGACGCACTTGGGAAAAATGTTCTAGCAAGGGCCCTCCCATACAAAAATTTTTTCTTCTCAAAAATGATTTTCGTTTCACTTTTCATACTCAGGGGAGTCTAAAATTGATGTTTTGAGTCACCGTGAAAAAAAAATTTTTTTGACCCGAGCTTGTGTCGGCGACCCAAAATCGACGCACTTGGGAAAAATGTTCTAGCAGGGGCCCTCCCATACAAAAATTTTTTCTTCTCAAAAATGATTTTCGTTTCACTTTTCATACTCAGGGGAGTCTAAAATTGATGTTTTGAGTCACCGAGAAAAAAAAATTTTTTTGACCCGAGCTTGTGTCGGCGACCCAAAATCGACGCACTTGGGAAAAATGTTCTAGCAGGGGCCCTCCCATACAAAAATTTTTTCTTCTCAAAAATGATTTTCGTTTCACTTTTCATACTCAGGGGAGTCTAAAATTGATGTTTTGAGTCACCGTGAAAAAAAAATTTTTTTGACCCGAGCTTGTGTCGGCGACCCAAAATCGACGCACTTGGGAAAAATGTTCTAGCAGGGGCCCTCCCATACAAAAATTTTTTCTTCTCAAAAATGATTTTCGTTTCACTTTTCATACTCAGAGGAGTCTAAAATTGATGTTTTGAGTCACCGAGAAAAAAAAATTTTTTTGACCCGAGCTTGTGTCGGCGACCCAAAATCGACGCACTTGGGAAAAATGTTCTAGCAGGGGCCCTCCCATACAAAAATTTTTTCTTCTCAAAAATGATTTTCGTTTCACTTTTCATACTCAGGGGAGTCTAAAATTGATGTTTTGAGTCACCGAGAAAAAAAAATTTTTTTGACCCGAGCTTGTGTCGGCGACCCAAAATCGACGCACTTGGGAAAAATGTTCTAGCAGGGGCCCTCCCATACAAAATTTTTTTCTTCTCAAAAATGATTTTCGTTTCACTTTTCATACTCAGGGGAGTCTAAAATTGATGTTTTG
>NW_026453585.1:0-2500 GCF_943734755.1 Anopheles moucheti | reverse complement strand
GAGACCTCACTAAATAATCCATCGGTAGTAGCGACGGGCGGTGTGTACAAAGGGCAGGGACGTAATCAGCGCTAGCTAATGACTAGCACTTACTAGAAATTCCAGGTTCATGGGGACCGTTGCAGTCCCCAATCCCAACTAAATGAGCATTTGGGTGATTTCCCGTTCCTCTCGGAATGGGGGCGCCAATTGGCGAGAACACGCTGCTGCTCACATTGTAGCACGCGTGCAGCCCAGAACATCTAAGGGCATCACGGACCTGTTATCGCTCATTCTCACCTTGCTAAACACAAGTTGTCCCGCTAAGCAGGGCAAACGTGGCCGACGACCGCCCGTGAAGGGGCCGCCGGCCTTGACGTCAGGTGCGCCCGGAGGTGCACTGCTGACAGCGTTCTAGTTAGCTTGTTTGAGTCGCGTTCGTTATCGGAATTAACCAGACAAATCATTCCACGAACTAAGAACGGCCATGCACCACTACCCTTAAATTTGAGAAAGAGCTCTCAATCTGTCTTACCTCGATAAGTTCGGACCTGGTAAATTTTCCCGTGTTGAGTCAAATTAAGCCGCAAGCTCCACTTCGTTTTTTTTTTTTTTTGTTAACACTCAAGGGATTTATTTGTACAAAAGCTTAAAATTAAACTTATATCTATCCCTTGTCTCCCCCTCCTGGACCCGTTCCCTAGCGGGGCTTGGGACCAGGAGTATTAAGCGCACGTGGCATCGCCTTTATTAATTCCATTAATCGTATGGGTCTCCCATCGCATTCGATAATGCCGTTCCTCTATTTACTTTCCACCCCCGAAATTCCCCTCGCTTATCGGCCGGAAGTAGTAGATTCCGTGATAGATGCCAGGGAGTCTGCAGATAGCACCTCACGCACCCCCTGGTTGGACGGCTCCCTTCGTGATGTTCGGCGTAGCCGCTCCATCTCTCGTCTTCTCACACGCCGCCGGATGATGTCCGCCTCCGAAGGGGCTGTCCGACTCCGCCGGCTTCTACCTCGTGGGACTGGTGGTAGAGTCCCTTCCCTCGCTCGTTGACGATAGACCCGCTGTAGGTAGAGTCTTCGCTCATGTCGCGCTCTCAAGGTACTCGGAGAAGGAGGCAGTCCGCGTCCTCGTGTGGGGATGGGTGGTGGCGCTTCTCCTGCTTCCTCCGCCTGCACCGCCGCCATCAGAATGATCCTCTCACGATCACGTTCAGCTGCTGCCAGTGCGGATGCAAGGCGCACTTCCGCCCGTTCTTCAGCCCTTCGACGACCTCTTCTGTTTCGGCTGGCTCGACCTCGGTTGACTCGGAAGAGGTCCGCCACCCCGTCGACAGACACCTGCTCGCCATCCTGTGCACCAGCGTCGTCTGCTGATGTTATCGCCGGTTGCGATTCGAGATGTGCACGAAGGTTGAGCTGCAGCTCATCCTCGCGCCAGAGCTGCTGTAACACCTTCGTGATTCTGCGAGCAGCTTCCTGGATGTTGTTCCACCGCTCGGGGCTCTCCAGCAACTTCATGCCCATGTTGTCCTCGTTGACCGGGTCGCTGGTGCCGTACCCCAGCAGCTCCACTCGGATGTCCTGGAACACCTCGCACCGGAACAGCACGTGGGCCACCGACTCGACAGACCCCGGGCACCGTGGGCACTCCGCTGATGGGGCAAAACCGCAGACATGGAGGTATTCCCGGAAGAAACCGTGCCCGGTTAACACCTGCGAGAGGTGGAAATCCACCTCTCCATGCCGCCTTCCCATCCACTGGTGCAGGTCCGGGATCACTCGGTGGGCCCAAACCACGTACCGACTGGCCGTTGATGCTGCGGCCGCCTCGTCCCATGCTCTCTGCCACTCCTGCAGAGTCCTCTGCCGCTCCTCCAGCCGGATGTCCTTGCGGCTGGCACCCGGAGCAGCTAGGAGCCTCCGATGGCACCTTGCGTCCTCTCGCACCAGCAGCCTGAACGGCACAAGGCCTGCTAGCACAACTCCGGTCTCGTATGCCACCGACACGAACGAGCTGGTGACGCCACGTGCCAGGGGCTTCTGCACCTGGGCCAGCTTCCGTCGGCACCACTGCAGATCCGTCGCCTCAGACCACACGGGGGCAGCATACCGGACGATCGACTCCGCCACCGCCGCCAACAACCGACGCTTGGCCACCTGGGGTCCACTGTGGTTTCTCATGACTGAGGTGACCACGCCTACCACGCGGAGGGCTTTGGCCGTCGACAGCTCCACGTGTGGCTTCCACGAAAGGTGGTCGTGGATCTGGACCCCCAGGTACCGGATCGACTGCTTACTGTGGATGATGGTGTCTCCGACGCGGAACGGCACCCTCAGTTCACCTCTCCGCAGGCTGGAGATCATCACGCCCTCGGTCTTCTCCGGAGCGAGCTGCAGGTGATGGTCCTCCATCCAGGCCGCGATCGCGTCCACCGCCTGTTCAGCTACAGATGCCGCCTCCTCTGGTGTGCACCCCTGTGCCAGGACCGCAATATCGTCCGCAAAGCCGAT
>NW_026453584.1:17500-20000 GCF_943734755.1 Anopheles moucheti | reverse complement strand
TTTTTTTCATGGTGACTCAAAACATCAATTTTAGACTCCCCTGAGTATGAAAAGTGAAACGAAAATCATTTTTGAGAAGAAAAAATTTTTGTATGGGAGGGCCCCTGCTAGAACATTTTTCCCAAGTGCGTCGATTTTGGGTCGCCGACACAAGCTCGGGTCAAAAAAATTTTTTTTTCACGGTGACTCAAAACATCAATTTTAGACTCCCCTGAGTATGAAAAGTGAAACGAAAATCATTTTTGAGAAGAAAAAATTTTTGTATGGGAGGGCCCCTGCTAGAACATTTTTCCCAAGTGCGTCGATTTTGGGTCGCCGACACAAGCTCGGGTCAAAAAAATTTTTTTTTTCACGGTGACTCAAAACATCAATTTTAGACTCCCCTGAGTATGAAAAGTGAAACGAAAATCATTTTTGAGAAGAAAAAATTTTTGTATGGGAGGGCCCCTGCTAGAACATTTTTCCCAAGTGCGTCGATTTTGGGTCGCCGACACAAGCTCGGGTCAAAAAAATTTTTTTTTCACGGTGACTCAAAACATCAATTTTAGACTCCCCTGAGTATGAAAAGTGAAACGAAAATCATTTTTGAGAAGAAAAAATTTTTGTATGGGAGGGCCCCTGCTAGAACATTTTTCCCAAGTGCGTCGATTTTGGGTCGCCGACACAAGCTCGGGTCAAAAAAATTTTTTTTTCACGGTGACTCAAAACATCAATTTTAGACTCCCCTGAGTATGAAAAGTGAAACGAAAATCATTTTTGAGAAGAAAAAATTTTTGTATGGGAGGGCCCCTGCTAGAACATATTTCCCAAGTGCGTCGATTTTTGGGTCGCCGACACAAGCTCGGGTCAAAAAAATTTTTTTTTCTCGGTGACTCAAAACATCAATTTTAGACTCCCCTGAGTATGAAAAGTGAAACGAAAATCATTTTTGAGAAGAAAAAATTTTTGTATGGGAGGGCCCCTGCTAGAACATATTTCCCAAGTGCGTCGATTTTTGGGTCGCCGACACAAGCTCGGGTCAAAAAAATTTTTTTTTCACGGTGACTCAAAACATCAATTTTAGACTCCCCTGAGTATGAAAAGTGAAACGAAAATCATTTTTGAGAAGAAAAAATTTTTGTATGGGAGGGCCCCTGCTAGAACATATTTCCCAAGTGCGTCGATTTTTGGGTCGCCGACACAAGCTCGGGTCAAAAAAATTTTTTTTTCACGGTGACTCAAAACATCAATTTTAGACTCCCCTGAGTATGAAAAGTGAAACGAAAATCATTTTTGAGAAGAAAAAATTTTTGTATGGGAGGGCCCCTGCTAGAACATTTTTCCCAAGTGAGTCGATTTTTGGGTCGCGACACAAGCTCGGGTCAAAAAAAATTTTTTTTTCATGGTGACTCAAAACATCAATTTTAGACTCCCCTGAGTATGAAAAGTGAAACGAAAATCATTTTTGAGAAGAAAAAAATTTGTATGGGAGGGCCCCTGCTAGAACATTTTTCCCAAGTAAATTCGATTTTACCCGGTGAGTCAAAAAATTTTGAAAAAAATATTTTGCCAAAATCGTGTTCATTGCCTATTATAAGGGACCAGGTCAGCTCACACGCATTTTTGGAGACCATATGGAAAGTGCGTCTGGGATTGCGGAAATTAAGTTTAGAGTGTTAAATGATGGTTTCGCAATCCCGAAAGGCTCAAAATCCACCCTAAGGTCCCCTGGGTGAAATGTGGTTTCCAAGGTGTGAGCGCTATCGGTGATAGAGTTGGAATGTGATTTCCAGAGCGCAGGGCGACTGGGCTTAGAGCGAAAATCATAGACAAGGGTAAGTATTGGACTGAACGACTCGAAGCAAACGAAAATCATAGACAAGGGTAATGGACTGAACGACTCGAAGCAAACGAAAACCACACACAAGAGTAATGGACTGAACGAATCGAAGCAAACGAAAACCACACACAAGAGTAATGGACTGAACGAATCGAAGCAAACGAAAATCACATACAAGAGTAATGGACTGAACGAATCGAAGCAAACGAAAAACCACAGACAAGAGTAATGGATGTGAACGAATCGAAGCAAACGAAAACCAAAGACAAGAGTAATAGAGTGAACGAATCGAAGCACACGAAAACCATGAACACAGGGATAACTGAGAACGAACCTACCTATCAGAGCATGTGAAAGCATGGACAAGAGTACTGAAAATCGGACCAAACCTCTAGAAGCACACGAAAATCATGGACAAGAGTACTCAAAAACACGGACCAAACCTATCGAAGCTCACGAAAACCATGAACACAGGGATAACTGAGAACGAACCTACCTATCAGAGCATGTGAAAGCATGGACAAGAGTACTGAAAATCGGACCAAACCTCTAGAAGCACACGAAAATCATGGACAAGAGTACTCAAAAACACGGACCAAACCTATCGAAGCTCACGAAAACCATGAACACAGGGATAACTGAAAACGAACCGAACCTCTCGTAGCAAACGAAAAACATGGA
>NW_026453583.1:10000-12500 GCF_943734755.1 Anopheles moucheti | reverse complement strand
TCGGGTACCTCCATACAAAAGTACCAAGTTCGGGTCGAGTGGTCGATGGACGTCGAAGGCGAAAATTTTTCATCATCGAAAATTTTTTCCAAAGTTGAAGCAAATGGGCCCTAGAGTATGAAAAGTGAAACCACGGATCGATTTGAGAAATAAAAATTTTTTGTATGGGAGGGCCCCTGCTAGAACATTTTTCCCAAGTGCGACCATTTTACCCAGTGAGTCAAAAAAAATTTTTTTCACGGTGACTCAAAACTTCAATATTAGACTCCCCTGAGTATGAAAAGTGAAACGAAAATCATTTTTGAGAAGAAAAAATTTTTGTATGGGAGGGCCCCTGCTAGAACATTTTTACCAAGTGCGACCATTTTACCCGGTGAGTCAAAAAAAAATTTTTGTATGGGAGGGCCCCTGCTAGAACATTTTTCCCAAGTGCGTCGATTTTGGGTCACCGACACAAGCTCGGGTCAAAAAATTTTTTTTTTCACCGTGACTCAAAACATCAATTTTAGACTCCCCTGAGTATGAAAAGTGAAACGAAAATCATTTTTGAGAAGAAAAAATTTTTGTATGGGAGGGCCCCTGCTAGAACATATTTCCCAAGTGCGTCGATTTTGGGTCGCCGACACAAGCTCGGGTCAAAAAATTTTTTTTTTCACGGTGACTCAAAACATCAATTTTAGACTCCCCTGAGTATGAAAAGTGAAACGAAAATCATTTTTGAGAAGAAAAAAATTTTGTATGGGAGGGCCCCTGCTAGAACATTTTTCCCAAGTGCGTCGATTTTGGGTCGCCGACACAAGCTCGGGTCAAAAAAATTTTTTTTTCTCGGTGACTCAAAACATCAATTTTAGACTCCCCTGAGTATGAAAAGTGAAACGAAAATCATTTTTGAGAAGAAAAAATTTTTGTATGGGAGGGCCCCTGCTAGAACATTTTTCCCAAGTGCGTCGATTTTTGGGTCGCCGACACAAGCTCGGGTCAAAAAAATTTTTTTTTCTCGGTGACTCAAAACATCAATTTTAGACTCCCCTGAGTATGAAAAGTGAAACGAAAATCATTTTTGAGAAGAAAAAATTTTTGTATGGGAGGGCCCCTGCTAGAACATATTTCCCAAGTGCGTCGATTTTGGGTCGCCGACACAAGCTCGGGTCAAAAAAATTTTTTTTTCTCGGTGACTCAAAACATCAATTTTAGACTCCCCTGAGTATGAAAAGTGAAACGAAAATCATTTTTGAGAAGAAAAAATTTTTGTATGGGAGGGCCCCTGCTAGAACATTTTTCCCAAGTAAATTCGATTTTACCCGGTGAGTCAAAAAAATTTGATAAAAATATTTTTCCAAAATCGTGTTCATTGCCTATTATAAGGGACCAGGTCAGCTCACACGCATTTTTGGAGACCATATGGAAAGTGCGTCTGGGATTGCGGAAATTAAGTTTAGAGTGTTAAATGATGGTTTCGCAATCCCGAAAGGCTCAAAATCCACCCTAAGGTTCCCCGGGTGAAATGTGGTTTCCAAGGTGTGAGCACTATCGGTGATAGAGTTGGAATGTGATTTCCAGAGCGCAGGGCGACTGGGCTAGAGCGAAAATCATAGACAAAGGTAAGTATTGGACTGAACGACTCGAAGCAAACGAAAATCATAGACAAGGGTAATGGACTGAACGACTCGAAGCAAACGAAAATCACATACAAGAGTAATGGACTGAACGAATCGAAGCAAACGAAAACCGCAAACAAGGGTAATGGACTGAACGAATCGAAGCAAACGAAAACCACAGACAAGAGTAATGGAGTGAACGAATCGAAGCAAACGAAAACCAAAGACAAGAGTAATAGAGTGAACGAATCGAAGCAAACGAAAACCACAGACAAGAGTAATAGAGTGAACGAATCGAAGCAAACGAAAGTCATGGACAAGAGTACTGAAAATCGGACCAAACCTCTAGAAGCAAACGAAAATCATGGACAAGAGTACTCAAAAACACGGACCAAACCTATGGAAGCACACGAAAACCATGAACACAGGGATAACTGAGAACGAACCTACCTATCAGAGCATGTGAAAGCATGGACAAGAGTACTGAAAATCGGACCAAACCTCTAGAAGCAAACGAAAATCATGGACAAGAGTACTCAAAAACACGGACCAAACCTATGGAAGCACACGAAAACCATGAACACAGGGATAACTGAGAACGAACCTACCTATCAGAGCATGTGAAAGCATGGACAAGAGTACTGAAAATCGGACCAAACCTCTAGAAGCACACGAAAATCATGGACAAGAGTACTCAAAAACACGGACCAAACCTATGGAAGCACACGAAAACCATGAACACAGGGATAACTGAGAACGAACCTACCTATCAGAGCATGTGAAAGCATGGACAAGAGTACTGAAAATCGGACCAAACCTCTAGAAGCACACGAAAATCATGGACAAGAGTACTCAAAAACACGGACCAAACCTATGGAAGCACACGAAAACCATGAACACAG
>NW_026453582.1:30000-31105 GCF_943734755.1 Anopheles moucheti | reverse complement strand
GGTGACTCAAAACATCAATTTTAGACTCCCCTGAGTATGAAAGTGAAACGAAAATCATTTTTGAGAAGAAAAAATTTTTGTATGGGAGGGCCCTGCTAGAACATTTTTCCCAAGTGCGTCGATTTTGGGTCGCCGACACAAGCTCGGGTCAAAAAAATTTTTTTTTTCTCGGTGACTCAAAACATCAATTTTAGACTCCCCTGAGTATGAAAAGTGAAACGAAAATCATTTTTGAGAAGAAAAAATTTTTGTATGGGAGGGCCCCTGCTAGAACATTTTTCCCAAGTGCGTCGATTTTGGGTCGCCGACACAAGCTCGGGTCAAAAAAATTTTTTTTTCTCGGTGACTCAAAACATCAATTTTAGACTCCCCTGAGTATGAAAAGTGAAACGAAAATCATTTTTGAGAAGAAAAAATTTTTGTATGGGAGGGCCCCTGCTAGAACATTTTTCCCAAGTGCGTCGATTTTGGGTCGCCGACACAAGCTCGGGTCAAAAAAATTTTTTTTTCTCGGTGACTCAAAACATCAATTTTAGACTCCCCTGAGTATGAAAAGTGAAACGAAAATCATTTTTGAGAAGAAAAAATTTTTTGTATGGGAGGGCCCCTGCTAGAACATTTTTCCCAAGTGCGTCGATTTTGGGTCGCCGACACAAGCTCGGGTCAAAAAAATTTTTTTTTCTCGGTGACTCAAAACATCAATTTTAGACTCCCCTGAGTATGAAAAGTGAAACGAAAATCATTTTTGAGAAGAAAAAATTTTTGTATGGGAGGGCCCCTGCTAGAACATTTTTCCCAAGTGCGTCGATTTTGGGTCGCCGACACAAGCTCGGGTCAAAAAATTTTTTTTTCTCGGTGACTCAAAACATCAATTTTAGACTCCCCTGAGTATGAAAAGTGAAACGAAAATCATTTTTGAGAAGAAAAAATTTTTGTATGGGAGGGCCCCTGCTAGAACATTTTTCCAAGTGCGTCGATTTTGGGTCGCCGACACAAGCTCGGGTCAAAAAAATTTTTTTTCTCGGTGACTCAAAACATCAATTTTAGACTCCCCTGAGTATGAAAAGTGAAACGAAAATCATTTTTGAGAAGAAAAAATTTTTGT
>NW_026453582.1:17500-20000 GCF_943734755.1 Anopheles moucheti | reverse complement strand
AAGTTGAAGCAAATGGGCCCTAGAGTATGAAAAGTGAAACCACGGATCGATTTGAGAAATTAAAATTTTTTGTATGGGAGGGCCCCTGCTAGAACATTTTTCCCAAGTGCGACCATTTTACCCAGTGAGTCAAAAAAAAATTTTTTTCACGGTGACTCAAAACTTCAATATTAGACTTCCCTGAGTATGAAAAGTGAAACGAAAATCATTTTTGAAAAGAAAAAAATTTTGTATGGGAGGGCCCCTGCTAGAACATTTTTACCAAGTGCGACCATTTTACCCGGTGAGTCAAAAAAAAATTTTTGTATGGGAGGGCCCCTGCTAGAACATTTTTCCCAAGTGCGTCGATTTTGGGTCGCCGACACAAGCTCGGGTCAAAAAAATTTTTTTTTCACGGTGACTCAAAACATCAATTTTAGACTCCCCTGAGTATGAAAAGTGAAACGAAAATCATTTTTGAGAAGAAAAAATTTTTGTATGGGAGGGCCCCTGCTAGAACATTTTTCCCAAGTGCGTCGATTTTGGGTCGCCGACACAAGCTCGGGTCAAAAAAATTTTTTTTTCACGGTGACTCAAAACATCAATTTTAGACTCCCCTGAGTATGAAAAGTGAAACGAAAATCATTTTTGAGAAGAAAAAATTTTTGTATGGGAGGGCCCCTGCTAGAACATATTTCCCAAGTGCGTCGATTTTTGGGTCGCCGACACAAGCTCGGGTCAAAAAAATTTTTTTTTCTCGGTGACTCAAAACATCAATTTTAGACTCCCCTGAGTATGAAAAGTGAAACGAAAATCATTTTTGAGAAGAAAAAATTTTTGTATGGGAGGGCCCCTGCTAGAACATATTTCCCAAGTGCGTCGATTTTTGGGTCGCCGACACAAGCTCGGGTCAAAAAAATTTTTTTTTCACGGTGACTCAAAACATCAATTTTAGACTCCCCTGAGTATGAAAAGTGAAACGAAAATCATTTTTGAGAAGAAAAAATTTTTGTATGGGAGGGCCCCTGCTAGAACATATTTCCCAAGTGCGTCGATTTTTGGGTCGCCGACACAAGCTCGGGTCAAAAAAATTTTTTTTTCACGGTGACTCAAAACATCAATTTTAGACTCCCCTGAGTATGAAAAGTGAAACGAAAATCATTTTTGAGAAGAAAAAATTTTTGTATGGGAGGGCCCCTGCTAGAACATTTTTCCCAAGTGAGTCGATTTTTGGGTCGCGACACAAGCTCGGGTCAAAAAAAATTTTTTTTTCATGGTGACTCAAAACATCAATTTTAGACTCCCCTGAGTATGAAAAGTGAAACGAAAATCATTTTTGAGAAGAAAAAAATTTGTATGGGAGGGCCCCTGCTAGAACATTTTTCCCAAGTAAATTCGATTTTACCCGGTGAGTCAAAAAATTTTGAAAAAAATATTTTGCCAAAATCGTGTTCATTGCCTATTATAAGGGACCAGGTCAGCTCACACGCATTTTTGGAGACCATATGGAAAGTGCGTCTGGGATTGCGGAAATTAAGTTTAGAGTGTTAAATGATGGTTTCGCAATCCCGAAAGGCTCAAAATCCACCCTAAGGTCCCCTGGGTGAAATGTGGTTTCCAAGGTGTGAGCGCTATCGGTGATAGAGTTGGAATGTGATTTCCAGAGCGCAGGGCGACTGGGCTTAGAGCGAAAATCATAGACAAGGGTAAGTATTGGACTGAACGACTCGAAGCAAACGAAAATCATAGACAAGGGTAATGGACTGAACGACTCGAAGCAAACGAAAACCACACACAAGAGTAATGGACTGAACGAATCGAAGCAAACGAAAACCACACACAAGAGTAATGGACTGAACGAATCGAAGCAAACGAAAATCACATACAAGAGTAATGGACTGAACGAATCGAAGCAAACGAAAAACCACAGACAAGAGTAATGGATGTGAACGAATCGAAGCAAACGAAAACCAAAGACAAGAGTAATAGAGTGAACGAATCGAAGCACACGAAAACCATGAACACAGGGATAACTGAGAACGAACCTACCTATCAGAGCATGTGAAAGCATGGACAAGAGTACTGAAAATCGGACCAAACCTCTAGAAGCACACGAAAATCATGGACAAGAGTACTCAAAAACACGGACCAAACCTATCGAAGCTCACGAAAACCATGAACACAGGGATAACTGAGAACGAACCTACCTATCAGAGCATGTGAAAGCATGGACAAGAGTACTGAAAATCGGACCAAACCTCTAGAAGCACACGAAAATCATGGACAAGAGTACTCAAAAACACGGACCAAACCTATCGAAGCTCACGAAAACCATGAACACAGGGATAACTGAAAACGAACCGAACCTCTCGTAGCAAACGAAAAACATGGACAAAATTATTCGAAACGAACCGAAGCTCGATGCGAAAAACATGGAAAAGCAAGCCCGTAAGTCGCACTATCAAGCCCATAAGTCGCACTATCAAGCCCATAAGTCGCACTATCAAGCCCGTTAGTCGCA